>NC_139520.1:16850787-16878287 GCF_947247035.1 Vipera ursinii | reverse complement strand
TTTTTATGATTCCAATTACATTTATGACAAGAACATAACATTATTTATCTTCGCTCTCTCAGTTTTCTCAAAGCAGAAAATATTTTTGTGTGACTTACCTATACGATAGTAATGGTCCAACTTATCCCACAGACTCTCTGCATCTGGTCTTGGCAGATTAATGCTTTTCATGGGCTCGTATACAGAGCCTAAAAGGAAGGAATGAAGGAGCCTTGGATTACAATCACAGCAGAGAGACAAAAGCAGAATTGCAGGCTTTGTGAAAGTTGTCTCATTTACTTCTATTGAGTAATTTGTGTTGACCTCAGCTGTTATCCCACCCTTTTCCGAACGGGAACCAGGAGAGAGAGTCCACAGGAATAAAAACATAGCAATCGGGTTAAATGTTGATTGGTGTGAAGAAAAAGAGATGGGGGGGGGAGAAACACACTTTTTAGAATTCTTCTTTGCAGGAAAATATCAGTCAGGATTTCCTGCACATTGAGAAATTCAGAATGAAGTATGAATAGAACTTAGGCAACTCAATCGAAACATTGAACCAACTCTGTAGCGTTAAAAGCCTCTAATGAATCTCAGATCAAATTACTTTAGGCCAGCCTCTTTCCCCTTGCCATTTTATCCTACAGCATCAATTATTAACAGAGAAACCCTAGTACTTTATCAATGGATACATTAATTAAATCCTCTCTACAATTCCCTTACCAACACTCCCGATGCAGGTTTGAGCCGCAGATGTGATCTAATTGGAAAATCACAGAAGGACTCATGGAAAATGAAGTCAGCTATTTTTTAAGGACTAGATAATTTTCTAAAGCCAAAGATAAATATATAATTCATCAGAATTATCATTCTAACTAGTAATAGCATAATCCTGCCCATCCTCATCCATAATCACTTGATTTGAGATGGGTGGCTTTGGGAATAGAATAAATAAAGCTAAGATAAATAAGCGTCTTAAGCAGTAATCAATAAAAATATAACCAATATTACTGGGGGGGAAAAAAACAAGTACATTTACAGAATCCCACTCCTAAGGCAGTTAGTGGGAACAGCCTTAGGGGAGAGAAGATTAAAGATGGTTCTGCAGGACTGGTCTGTTTTCTTCCTTCTCTCTTCCGAGATCATTCACACAAAGCAGTTAATGATAATCTTCCCATATTGGTGAATTAATTAATGTCATTAATACTGAATGACATGCGAGTTTGCTCATTTTCGAGTCGGAAGCTCCAAGGCACTTCCGGGTTGAAAGGATAAGCTGGTGACATCACCGTTGCCCAGGGATGCTCAGTCAGGGACTCCTTTCATATCCCTATTAATATGCCCACCGAAGTGGGCATATTTATCAGCTTACAATTACCCATTTTTGAACTGCTGGATCAGGAGCTGGAGGGAATGACAGGAGCTCACCCCATCATGCAGCAGCTTCAGGGTCTCGAACACCGGGCTTGCTGATTGTCCCTCCAGGGCCCTAACCACGTGAGCCACTGTCTTCCTTACATGCAAGCTGCAAAAGTACTTTTTCAACTTCATTCCAATATTCCTATACAGGAAGTCCCAAGCATCTGAAGTGAATTGGGAGGGTGTATTAGGTGCAGGTAATCCTTGCTTAGCAACTGATTCGGACAGTGACTGTTCTCAGTTACAACCATGATGAAAAACTAACTTTGTGACCAATACCTGCATTCATGACCCTCACAGCATCTCTGTCAGGCGCTCACAAATACAGTTAAAATGCATAGTCCTGGGATGGGTCCTTGTTGCTCTTGGTCCTTGACTGTTTTCTTGCAGACATTTCATTGCCCAAACTACGGTAACATCATCACTGCTGGCCTGATGATGTTACATTGATTGGGTCATGAAACATCTGCAAGAAAACAGCAGACACCGAGAGCACCAAGGACCCTACAGTTCAACCCTGAGCTACAAATGTTCTCCTTTATTGGTACACTGTCCTGTGTGAAATCATGACAGTCATGGTCACATCATGTTTTTCTTAGCGACCACTTAAGCTACAGATAGTAGCTATTTGTAATAGATAAAGCAGTAGACTGTGTTTGCAGACAGACAGACAGACAGACAGACAGACAGATAGATAGATATAGAGATGATATATAGATAGAGATAGATGGATGGATGGATGGATGGATAGATAGATAGATAGATAGATAGATAGATAGATAGATAGATAGATAGATAGATAGGGACAAGATAGATAGATAGATAGATAGATAGATAGATAGATAGATAGATAGATATAGATAGATTTCTGTAACCATTTTTCTAAAATGTGAGTGGTGGATGACAGTGCTAAAGCATGGAAACTATGTCTCACAGAGTGGAATACAGTACATAATGATAGGTTGGTGCTGCAAAACATATACTTACAAGGATATCTGCCATCTGCAGCCCACATAGAAACAAAACATCTGTTATTACAATCAAAGCATTGCCTCTGTTTCTCTTATCTTTTTAGGAAGAAAATGCCACTTTTGGTACATTCATTTAACACATTCAGCTTTTCTAATCCACATGATACTAGCAGACATGCACTGACCCCATTTTCAGCAGCTTCAAGAAACTGAAGCGTTATCTCACTTTCATCAGCCTCCTTTGCCCAGGATCACCACTGGAAACTGATAAAGTGTTTCTTACTTAGACCGAGATTTAGCTTGAGCAGCAACTATTTATCCTTATTTTCAGCTTTGTCACCAGTCTTGTATGTAGTATGGTTACCAGTTGCTTGGCTCAAGGATTCAGAATGGATACTTGGTACAGCCAACCCTTTGCAGCCAACTCGCCATGGCCAACTCATCACAGCCAACTTGCTGGGGGACAATTCAAGTATTTTAAAAAAAAAATTAAAAAAAGAATATTTTAATTTTTGTCATTCACATCTTCATTTTGTCCCTCCTTTGGCATCCTTTCTTTAATGATTCTATTCCATCATTTCTTTGATATTAGTGTGACTCTTGTCCTGTGGTGAGTTAGCCCTGGTGAGTTGGCTGGGGCAAGTTAGCCACACCGAGTTGTCCTACCTAGAACCTCAAGGAGTATCTTTCATTCCTATATAGGCTAAAGATCCTTTTGTCATGGTTCCAATAGGTGAGACCAAACAAATCAGAACCCCAAGGCTGGAAGTTTTCTCAAAGAACATGTTTATTGGCTACATAGTCTCACCATGGTCAAAAGTGAAACCAAGTCTGAAATTCCCTCCAAAGAGTTACAATAGTACAGTTACTCTCCCCACCCCATACTATGCAATTAACTACGTTTCCCAACAAAATAGTTTGATGGGCTTTCCGACAGAATGCTCAACTCTCCCAATTCAACTTGGTTCCCACGGGACAGAGAATTGTTGAGACTAGCAGAGAACCTCTATTTTCCCCCCTCCCATTCTTGTGGCAACCTAGAACGAACAAGATGGCTTCAGCCAGGTTCGTTGTAGAGTTGACACCTTTAATTGCACCTGATTATTCTGCTTCCTTAAATGGAAGGGCATTTCCATAATTTATCTTTTCATTGTTTGGACTCTGCAATGTCAACTGTATTTATGACATGCAGTTGTGAAGTATTGGTGTTTTATTGTTCCTAATAACATTTTCAGGGTTAGCTAGCCAATGATGCCATTAAAGTTAATTATCATTTAACCCACTTGGAGTTCAGAGTCATATATAAAGGTTGATTAATCAGGTGGCTTCAACATAAAGCATGCAACTTTCCAATACTGTATTTCTAATATGAAAGTAAACAGGAATAGTGTGTGAATTTAAAACATACACATACAATCATAGAAAACCGATCCTTCCAATAAATAACCAGCTGCAAGAAACAACTATACATGTCACATTATCAGAATACATATCAATTGTTGGCGACAGATTTGAATCAAAAACATTTTAAATGGACAACGTATGTCATCAAATAAGTCAAATACTCTGCTTAATAAATCCTGGATTGAACTTATTTTTATTCATTAAATTAGATTTACTGTTCCCCCAGTAGAGAAAACCATTCTACGGCAACCAATGAATCCCATCAACATAGGAATATAACTCCATTACAAATCAAAAAAAAAAAAGAGATAACACTCAAGTTTCTGTCATGGCTTATTTTCAGGAGAAGCAAGAGAATAATCATGGAAAAAAATGTTTTGCTACCCTATCCCTTCCCCAATGTTTGGTTAAAAAAAAAAGAAAATCCGCAAAGCACTTTAAAACTCCCATCAAGACCTTTTGTATATATCAGCATGTGTAAAATATACAGGAAAGGGTTATTTTTGACAGGCTGCCGTGATATGTTTCCATTTAAATCACAGTCCCTGGGAAAGGGGGCAGAGGTAGCATGCACCCATGTCACGACAGCTGAAGAAGCAAATGTATAACAACGAGTACAACTGGGAGACATGTCATTTTATGACCTGATGACCTGCGATACTGGCAGAGACATCCCAGTAGCTTCATGAGGGCATAATGCAGGACCTCGTTCTAACAAGAGACAGGACCTCAAATCAACCACCCACGAACTGCCAAAGATTCGCTTCGTTCAGGGATCAAAAAGAAAAATACCGAAGAAAAAAGCTGCAGAGGGACAAAGAAAAACCATATATATGTGTGTATATGTATATGTATATGTATATGTATATGTATGTGTGTGTGTATATATATATATATATGTGTGTGTGTGTGTGTGTGTGTGTGTAAATTACTAACAAAGAATTAAGGGAGACTGAAATGCATTTCTAACTCTGACTGATGAAAACTAATGAGTTACAAATGCATTTCAGTCTCCCTTAATTCTTTGTTAGTAATTTACACAAATATATGAACTGTCCGGTGTGACTACTGCCTGTTCGATAGCCTTCAAGATAGGCTGAAAACAGGAAATAAAGATTTGCCCCATGTTTGGGGCCTAGCAAAGTAATCTAAATACCGGTAGTTAACATTTGACACACACACACACACACACACACACACACACACACATATATATATATATACATATATATATATATATATATATATATATATATATATATATATATATATATATATATACACACACATATACACATATACACATTACATATATATATGTATGTATACACACACACACACACATACATATACATATATTATTCAAGGCATATTTTAAGGCACAAACAGAAAGCCAGAAACTACGCAACTCCAAGAGCCGTTCAGAAGAGGACAGCTGAAGCAATAATAACCTCACAATTTAGAAAACTAACTCTTACATGTTGGATGCAATTCTTTTACTAAAAAGGACATAGTGTTGCTGCAAAAAAACAACAACAGGGAAAAGCAAAACATCGGCAAACTGTGACAGGATTGAAAGTGAAGAGGCTACATGTATTAGCTAAACTCCCCTGTAAGGTTAGGTCTGTTTTTTATCCACCTCTCACATCTGGAGTGCAGGGAAAAAATGTACACCACACAAGTATTTGCAGATACATTTCCTCAACTAAACTCTGACACTTCATCGTTAACTAGCATTCTTCTCTGGTGCAATGAAAGCAGACTAAAAGATAATGATCATATTCACAAGCTGAGTAAGGTGAGCTGATAAAACAAATTAAGGTGGCGTCTAAAAGGATGAGATTGAAACCTGTGATTACTCCTTTTTTCCTACTGTACTCTTCTTACGGTTATGATGTAAAATCCTTTTATTGTTGTTCTGATATAGGACATACTATCTTCCCTGCATCACTATCAGCTCCACCATGAACTTGTGGAAAAGTTTATATTGTATACACAACTAAATGACGAATAACAGAATGTCTGTGTGATTACTTGCTAGCTAAAAATGAATGGCAGACTATACAGTAATAGGGTTATAAACACCAGCAGCAAAAAAAATCCCTGTTTTATCAATGTTATTTTACAGCTAGTAGAGTAAACCAACAACTCCAGCTAATGAAACATTTCCTCACAAGGGTTAATGGAAACTGATCAAGGAGAGAAGCAACCTGGAATTAAGGAGAAACTTCCTGACAGTGAGGACAATCAACCAGTGGAACAGCTTGCCACCAGAAATCGTGGGGGCTCCATCACTGGAGATTTTTAAGAAGAGACTGGACAACCACCTGTCTGAGATGGTCTAGGTCCTCCTGCTTGAGCAGGGGGCTGGACTAGAAGACCAGGGTCCCTTCCAGCTCTAGTCTAGTCAATTCCAGTGACTATCTAAAATTCCATAACTAATTGTGCGTTGGCCAGGTAAAAACACATGTAAACTCTACAGAGAAGAGCTACAACGATTGCCATAGTTTTGCCTTGGGGGAAAAAAAACTCTCTCAAGAAGAGGTATAATTAGGGACTATAAAACCGTTCATAATATAAGGAGAGTGGAAAGAAAAATATCAGGGGATACTCAATGTGTCTGCAAGGCAAGTGGTCAGGAAAAGGAGGGTTGCTTTCATAGCCCACTTCTCTTCTTCCCCAGAGCTCCTTATTGGCCATTACGACCAATATTGTACTTAACTGCATACTGTACATGGACATCTATGATTTATGGCGCTGAGTTTGCAGATGTATCTGAAGTGAGGGTAGGCAGAGAGAGAGATGTTCTCTTCCCCACTCCACAGAAGACGTGTCAAATGTGTTTTTTCATTTATCGCTAAAACTCAAATACTTTGGCCATCTAATGAGAAGGAAGGACTCACTGGAGAAGAGCCTAGTGCTGGGAAAGGTTGAGGGCAATAGAAGAAGGGGACGGCAGAGAATGAGGTGGCTGGATGGAGTCACTGAAGCAGTAGGCATGAGCTTAAATGGACTCCAGAAGATGGTAGAGGACAGGAAAGCCTGGAGGAACGTTGTCCATAGGGTCGCGATGGGTCGGACACGACTTTGCAACTAACAACAACAACAACATATAAAAGAGAGTGTAGAAAAGGGATTCCATGCACAGCAGGCAATCCTGATGTGTTTATCCTTGATCAGCCTGTTTCAGCATGAGAAACACTGGCCAGACATATAAGCGAGGAAGCCTGTGCTAAGACACGCCTCTCTTTCCCTTCTGAGCAGAGATTCTATCAGGGACACAATCCAAGATCACATGAAGTGTTAGTACCGCTTTATAATGCCTTGCCAAGGCCGCACTTGGAATACTGCAACCTGTTTTGGTCACCACGATGCAAAAAAAGATGTTGAGGCTTTGGAAAGAGTGCAGAGAAGAGCAACAAACAGGATTAGGGCGATTGGAGGCCAAAACATCAAGAACGGTTGCAGGTATTGGGTTTGTCTAGTAATTAATGGAAGAGAAGGACTTGGGGTGTCATGATAGCAGTTTTCCAATATTTGAGGGGCTGCCACAAAGAAGACGGGGTCCACCTATTCTCCAAAGCACCTGAAGTCAGGAGAAGAAGCAACGGATGGAAACTCATCAAGGAGAGAAGCAACCTGGAACTAAAGAGAAACTTCCTGACAGCGAGGACAATCAACCAGTGGAACGGCTTGCCTCCAGGTGTTGTGGGTGCTCCATCACTGGAGTTTTTATGAAGAGATTGGACAAGCATTTGTCTGAAATGATCTAGGGTCTCCTGCTTGAGCAGGGGGTTGGACTAGAAGACCTCCAAGGTCCCTTCCAACTCTGTTATTCTGTTATTCCCATGGAACACCAGCAAACCCGAAGCAAATTCAAACACCTGACTGCTGAAGCTGCTTTGACCATGGAGTTCTATAACAGCAAAGGAGCTTTTTTGCTTTTCCACATCATTCTAATACACAAAGCGGCCAGGATTTATTGGCCTGCAGTATAGGTAGTCTTTGACATACAATCATTCATTTATGACCGTTCAAAATTACGAGGACACTGTGAAAAGTGACTGACAGCCATTACCACCGTTGCAGCATCCCCACGATCACAATCTGGGCACTTGACAACCGGCATGTATATATGACAATTGCCATTTGTGACACTGTCAGCCAGCGCCTGACCAGCAAAGCCAATAGGGGAAGCAGATTTGCTTAATGAAGTGAACTGCAGCGATTCCCTTCAAAACTGTGGCCAAAAAAAGGGAGTGGTAAAAATTCACTTAACAATGAAATTGTTGATAACCAAATCCCGCTTAACAATGGAATTCTGGTCCCGACTGTCGTCGTAAGTCAGGACTTTCTATAATGCTATGACAGAAAGGCATCAGCAGGGTTATGACCGGGTTCCAGCTGTTACATTGCTTCAAAAACATCAATCATGGCAGACATTAGGGCTCTTTTTTAAGCTGACACTTCATATCAATAAGCAGCCATATTTTTATCAAGAGTGTCTGCTTGTGTTAATATATCCACATCACCCCAAATGACGAAATAAGAGATCTATAAGAGTCAACATACTTACCCGACCACAAGAAAGCACGAGACGAGGTGACTCTGTCAGTATTTGAAGTGGCCATGTCAAGCTGTTGCAGCTAATCACAAACGTTGCCAGCCTAAACTACTGCAATTTCTGAAAATGTTTAGTGAGGGTTAGAAGCAATCAGGTTTCAATTAAGCAAAGGCAGTGTTAGCAAAGTTATTCACATCATGCCAGACAATAAAGGAGATTAATTAGATTAATTATACCTGAGGCTTTCCTTATGTACTGCAAAACTTTATTTTCCCATACCATTTTTTTTTTAAAAAAAATTCATTGGCTGAAGCATCATCACCTAGTTGCATAACGTTCAATTGTTTTGCTGCAGCAATATTATTCAACTGATGTATTTTTTTTTTTACAATATTGAGTGTTTAGGAAGCATCCAGTCCTATGAAATAAATGTCAGGTCCAAATCAAAACTATTTGGGTTAATGGAAGATGTAATTATTTGCTAATTCAAAGAGTACGTTGGTATATGTAATATTTACTTCGTGGGACCCTGAAGCTCCCCATTAAAGAGTCCATAAATAAGTTTTAGGTTTGCTCAATAGATATTTGTTTTTTCTCAGACTCCATCCCTTGACTGAATTACCCAGCCTGCTTAGACCTATAATTACTGGTGTATCCTTGGAAAGCTTTGCCATCATTTCTAGGAGAGACATCAATTACATCTAACGCACTCTTGAGTTAATTAAGGGTGTAAATTATGTTCCATTTGGCTTTATGCTATAAATATATGCCTTAAGAATTCTTTGATTGGGAGGGGGGCTGTGCAAACATATACATATACATCTCCGTTTCAAAGCCGAAGAGCCAGCGCTTGTCCGAGGACGTCTCCGTGGTCATGTGGCCGGCATGACTAGATGCCAAAGGCGCACAGAACGCTCTTACCTTCCCACCATAGTGGTCCCTATTTTTCTACTTGCATTTTTACATGCTTTCGAACTGCTAGGTTGGTAGAAGCTGGGATAAGTAACAGGCGCTCACTCTGTTACGCGGCACTCAGGATTCGACCCGCCAAACTGCCGACCTTCTGATCGACAAGCTCAGCGTCCTAACCCACTGAGCCACCGCGTCCCTTCATATATATATATATATATATATATATATATATATATATATATATATATATATGTGTGTGTGTGTGTGTGTGTGTGTGTGTGTGTGTACACACACATATATATATACACACACATATATACACGCCTTGTGGTTATTTATTTGATTCCTATCACACCTTCCATTCAGGAGGCTGTTCTTTATAACTTTCCCCACAACGCTGTGAAGTGGGTTGAGATGGGGGGGATTGGCCTAAGCCCCCAAAACAGCTTGTTGGGTTAAGGTAGGAGTAAATCTGGATCTCCCTACTCCTACAGGTAGTCCTTGACTTACAACCATTCATTTAGGGAGCATTCAAAGATACAACGGTGCTGAAAATAGGGACTTATGCTTTTTTCCCCACAGCTATGACTATAGTAGCATCCCTAATATGGTCATGCTGTGCAAAATTGACAACTGGTTCATATTTATGATGATGGCAGTGTCCCGGGATCATGTGACACCCCCCCTTTTGTGACCTTTTGACTAGCAAAGTCAGAATGGGGGACGCCAGATTCACAATAATTATGTCATTAAACTTATCACCTGCAGTGATTCGGTTAACAACTGTGGCAAGAAAAGTCGTAAAATTGTGCAAAACTCACTTAACAACAGTGTTGTTTAGAACACAGTTTTGGGGCTCAATTATGGTCATAAATTGAGGAATACCCATAATCTGTTACACCACACTTATAGAGGAGGATTTGAAAGCTCTGTTTTAGTGAATTTTTTCAGGTATTATCCTTCATATCAAATTACGCATGCATTCAAATTAGCCAATCTTTATCAGGCTACTGGACAGTATTTAAACAGCAATGATTAACATTTGACTATTAATTAGTTACCTATTATGAGCTTAACAATCCTGTTGCTAATTATAGTGGCATGCCTAAACTACCTCATAGATCTAAACTAGTATTTGCAATAGCAGTTTTGTATCTTTTCCATTGTGTTTGTTTCTGCACAACTCAAAAGTTTATAGTTTTACCTTACCAAAACAACATTGATTAAAATCTATCCTGTGAGATACATCTAAGAAGGGATAACTGGAATCCCCGTTGAGGAGCATACCAAAGTTGGTAAGGGTATATGTCATATGAAATGTATTTATTTGCAACTATATTTTCTTATTCAAGGCAGTAGATAGAAACTCAGAATTTGAAAGGGGGAAAAAATCCACGGCTCAAATACAAAATAGAAAAGAAAGCAGTAGGCTTCATTGCAATTTTCAATTTTGCTTTTAATGCTCATTCTATTTACAGAAATTCATTTATAGTTTATTCTATAACAGTATTTTTCAAACTTGGCAACTTTAAGACATATGGACTTCAGAATTCCTCAGCCAATTTAAAAGTACTAGTTTATCTTATGTAAGGGTGTATATAGAAGGCTCTTTATAATGTGTTAATAGGCCTTTATTTTGGGTATGATTTGAAAATTCAGTCCAAGCAATGGTTTGCTGACCAAAGTTGACAGGAGGAAATGTAATAGATACGTAGTAATCATCATGAACAGTAAACAGTTTAATCTAAGTAGATTAAACTATAAATCTGAAACATAATTTCACTCTTTTCCTATATGAAAAGATACATCTACAGAAGTAAAGTAAAATGTAGCTGAAAATATAAAGGAGCTCATATAAGTTACTGGGGCCAATGCGTGTTGTGGATAGACTTTCTCTGAAGACTTTTATTAATGATTTTATACTGAAAGGGTAGCAAGAAATGTAAACAGGCAACGGCAAAATTTGCATTTTGGGGACAGCCAGAGTTGTGCAGCCACCTTTGCAAGTCACTTGTGAAGCTGCCAAATGCCTCAAGCAAGACAAAAATAGCTACAAGCTAAAGAAGAGAAGACATATTGATGGGGCCAAGGAAGGTAAAATTGTGAGACAGCACATCCACATTGTCGAGAGAAAGGGGAAAAACCAAGAGAGGGAAAGACAGGGAGAGAAATACTAGGAGATCAAATCACAGGGGCAGAAGAAAACTCTTGCAAAATGGATTAGGAAAACGATTAAAGAAACCTGGAACATAAAAGTGTACAAAAAACAGCTGAAGAACAGGAGAAACCGTAGATTGCTGTAATTTCTTCCACCTGGGTTTAGCTTGGATCAAATTAAAACTCCCCATCTAATTATCTGTCTCTGATTATCAGAAACACAGTCACATCAAGAAAAAGGTGGATAGCCAATAACTTATAATCGGAAATACACAGCACTTGTTCAAGATAGAGGTTTCATTTTTGTCTTATCTTGGCTACAATGTATAATATACATATATAAACGTCTTCCAAAGTGTTCTGTAAAACTAGGATTTAATCCCAATCTTGGTGATTTAGCAAAATAGTACGATCGAAATAGCGAGTTCCATCATGTCTAGGACACCAATGAAATTGCCCCAGGATATTTTAAACCAGGTTCTGCTTTCAAAACCAATCATTGCAAATAGCAAGCAGAAAGATCAGGTTTCCTCACTGTGGCTTTTAGCCACGGTGGCAAAACTGGAGGAAACATTAGAAGCACCTAGCATTTTTCAAATCGGTTGTTCTTATTTCTGCAAAACCAGCTTGACGCTTACCTACACAGAAGCCCCTAGAGAGAATTTCAGATGTTTCTTAAGGGCAAGATTGCAGAAGTTTTCTCTGTAGCTTTTCCCATTCACTGATGGCTGCCCCAAAGGGTGAGCAAAACCCCCTCCCAATACTAATTCCTCTTTTTCATTCCTACTATTTAAGTTTATTATAACTGCCCAACTATATTTTGCCAGTCTGCTAGCAAGTTAGCCGCCCTGAGTCCTTCGGGAGATAGGGCGGCATATAAGTCCCAATAATAAATAAATAAATAAATAAAACTATCTTGACCTGTCGAGATATACAAGGCAAAGTCTTAATTTTAATATTAATTTTAATATTTTCCCTTCTTAAAAAAAGGGGGGGAAACAAAGGGGTCTGGCCCAAAGTGAGTCCCTCCAGCCCAGGAAGGGGGCTGGCTGCGAGGGTTGGGAAGGATCCCCTAAATCAGCGTTTCCCAACCTTAGGAACTTGAAGATGCGTGGACTTCAACTCCCAGAATTCCCCAGCCAGCTATGCTGGCTGGGGAATTCTGGGAGTTGAAGTCCACGCATCTTCAAGTTCCTAAGGTAGGGAAACACTGCCCTAAATGATCAAGGGGACCAGTCAAAAGTTTCTGGGAAAGACTTTAAATTATTATTTTTTTACATTTTTTCCCCCCAAAAAATGGTCTTTTCAACTGCAAGTCCTCCCGGTTGTGCGAAGGGCCGGTTCATTCTGGGAGCGATGAAGCGAGGGTGGAAAAAGCGAGCAGCAGCAGAAGGAAGAGGACCAGAAAAAGGGAGCGAGAGCTCAGACTACAACTCCCAGAGTTCCCCGCCAGGGCTTTCGCGCTTCAGGCGGCAGAAAGCGCGGCGGGAGGGAGGAGCAGGGAGGGAGGCCGGGCTCGCGGGGCATCCTGGGAGTTGGAGTTCCGAACTCTCCGCTCGGCAAGCGAAAAGGAAAGCGAGAGCGAGGCGGCGCGGCGGACAGAAGGGAGAACACGCAGGGGGAGAGAAGTCAGACCTGAACGCTTAGAGCGGGCCCTCAGCTCCAGCATTTTCCAGCTCACATCGGCCAGAGAAGACGCCATGGCGGGAGAAGGACGAGCGGCCTGCTCAAAACTCCGCCCGAAGCCAATGGGCCGAAGGGCCCGCCCCCTTGCCAGTAACGGTTGCTCGGCTCCGCCGTAAAGGCACACCGCCCGCGCAGGCGCGCTGCGGCGGCGCCGTAAAGCGAACCCGGAAGTCGCGCGGCCCTGCCCAGCCGTGCCGGTGCTGGCCGCCGAGGAGCCGGTTGGAGTTTTGACCGCGCGATGGGGGGGCCCTGCCGCCCCGCCCGCGGTGCCGTCCCGGTTAGGCCTCGCCGGCCTTGTCTGCTGTGGCTGCTGCTGGTGGCGGTCGGGCCGCTGCTGAAGCCGGGCCGGGCCCTGCAGAATGTCACCTCGCCTGTCTTCGGGGCCGAGGCCTTCGGGACGCTGGCCGCCTTCGGGGACTTCAACTCCGACAAGCAGACCGACCTCTTCGTGCTGAGGCGAGGTGAGAGGCCGAGGCCGGCGGAGGAGCTGCCGGGGGCCTCGCTCTAGTCCAGGGGTAGGCAACCTCGGCTCTTTTATGACTCATGGACTTCAATTCCCAGAATTCCTGAGTCAGCCATGCTGACTCAGGAATTCTGGGAATTGAAGTCCATGAGTCATAAAAGAGCCGAGGTTGCCTACCCCTGCTCTAGTCAGTTGCAACCTGAGGGGGTGGGTGGGGTCTTTAGGAGGACTGTTCCCACCCACCCCCTTTTTTAATTTTATTTTCTCAGGGGTTTTGAAAACCCGCCTTTGGGGCATCTTTGGGATTAATTGGGGGGGGAAAGTCTGCCTAATGCAGCGTTTCCCAACCTTAGGAACTTGAAGATGCGTGGACTTCAACTCCTAGAATTCCCCAGCCAGCTATGCTGGCTGGGGAATTCTGGGAGTTGAAGTCCACGCATCTTCAAGTTCCTAAGGTTGGGAAACACTGGCCTAATGGATGTGGAGCAGGGGGCTGGTGGTACTTTGGACGTCCCTCCCACCCCCTTTCAATGAATGATGGGGAAGTGAAACTTTTAAAAACGTCTCTGGAGATTCTCAGTCCTCCAGGTCGTGGTTGTTCCCCCCCCCCAAAAGGTGCTTTTTTAGGAAGCAACTGGACTTTCCTGTTTTTTCTTGGAAGACCTTTCGCTTCCCATCCGAGAAGCGTCTTCAGCTCTGACTGGAATGGTGGGGAATGGAAGGATTTATACTCCTTGCAGACAGCTGGTCATTTGCATCCTTTCCCAGCAGGGCTGTCAAACTGGCGGCCTGCGGGGCCAGGTGCGCCACGCACAGGCCACGCCCACCCCAGCTCCGCCAAGGCTAAAAAATACGATACGTCACATGACGCGATCGAGTTTCGCACCCGTGTTTCAGAGAGTCGTCGAGGCCCCCTTGAGGTGATGTCGTATCCCTCCCACTCTGTTGAGAGGAGCTGTTCCAAAGAGGGGATGCGACATCATCTGTCTCCATCCTACCACGCAGCCCTTTCAGCAGTTCCGAGAAGGCTCCACACCACGGGTGTCAAACCCGATCACGTCACGTGACGTATCGTGACATCTTTTGCGGAGCGGGGCTGGGTGTGGCCTGCGCGTGACGCATCCGGCCCGTGGGCTGCCCATTTCACACCCCTGCTCCGCACCCATTTCCACCACTCCGGTGATCCTGAGGACACAAATAAACCTCCAAGTGGCCTCAACAACTCTCTAAAAAATTGCAAATGACCAGCTGTCTGCAAGGAGTATAAATCCTTCCATTCCCCACCATTCCAGTCAGAGCTGAAGAAGCTTCATGGATGAGAAGCGAAACATCTTCAAAGGGAAAACAAGAAGGTCTAGTTGCCTCCTGAAAAAGCATCTTTGGGAAAACTTTTAAAAACTACTCAGAATCATTCTCAAGGTGACTGTGAACCTGATCTTGTGTCATATGGTGCTATTGGGAGTTTAATCGTCGTTGATACAGTCGGAATGAACTTTGGGGAGTGTCAGATATCACACATGTGCGAATTGCCCATTTTCTCATCTCTTCATCAGTCACTTTCTCCTTTCTGGAGGCTCTGAATTTGCCCCTTTTGGCTATCGCATTCTAGGAGGGAATATCAAAGGTTAAAGATTAAATCTTGCTTGGCTATGTTTGTGCCATTGTTGTACTGATCAGGTAGATGCACACCAAAAGCTTATTTGCCTAGATTTTTGTCTTTGTTACTTTAGAAGTAACTCAAGGTAGCAAACAGACGTAATACAGGCAGTCCTCGACCTACACCAGTTCACTTAGTGACTATTCAAAGTTACAGCAGCACTGGGAAAAGTGAGTTAGGACCATTTTGCACACCTACGACAATTGCGACATCCCCACAGTCATGTGAACAAAATTCAGCCGGTTGACAACTGACTCACATTTATGACCATTGCAGTGTCCTGGGGTCACGCGATCCCCTTTTGTGACCTTCTGACAAGCAAAGTCAAGGGGGAAGCCAGATTCACTTAACCGTGTTACTAATTTAAGAACTGCAACGATTCGCTTAACAACTGTGGCAAGAAAAGTCGTAAAATGGGGCAAAACTCGCTCAACCAATATCTCACTTAGCAACAGAAATTTTGGGCTCAATGGTGTTTGTAAGTCGAGGACTACCTGTATTCCTTCCTCCTGCTGTTTTCCTCAGAACAGAGAGCTGGGCTGAGGAGAGAGGGACTGATTCAAATTCACCCAACTGGCTTTCCTGGCTAAGGCGGGACTAGAACTCACCCTCTCCTGGTTTCTAGGCCAGCACCTTAATCACCACACCAAACTGGCTTTGCCAACATAGGAATTTGCCAATTGGTCAGCAAACGAGTCCCAAAATTATGTTAATGTAGCGAGTATAACTAGTAGAGCAGCTGTCTTCAAACGTGGCCCTTTTATGACTTGTGGACTTCAACTCCCAGAATTCCTCAGCCAGCGTGCCTGGCTGAGGAATTCTGGGAGTTGAAGTCCACAAGTCATAAAAGGGCCAAGTTTGAAGACCCCTGTAGTAGAGTGACACTGATGTCTTTTTGTCAAATTATTTGTACGTTCGTCCTAATGTTTTGGCCTCTTAAATGTGTTGGTATAGGAACATATGCTAACAGTGATTCATATGCTGGTTTGCTTACCTTGTCCTCCTTTTGTTGGTTAAGAAAGGCATATTGAAATGTGAATAGCAGACAATGGACGTGAATTTCCTTATTGTTGACATCACGAGCCAGAATGTGCCACATAAATGTTTCTCTTTGGCATGTAAACAAAGCAGATATCCTTCTGCCAATAACCACCGGGCACAGAAAGCAATTTCCTTCTCGTGCTAATGTGTTTACTTCATAAAGGTCACAAAGTTCCTTGTTTCATTTTGGCTTCAATATGTCTGACGTCAAGTAGTGTCTGTCTTTTTACGTGCACAATAAATTAAGGCAGAGTGGGCTTTGTTAAAGTTATAATTGAGATTTCCTGACAGAAGGAGTGAAGCTTAAGAAAGGCCTTGCTGTTACTGGTGGACTGCTAAAGTGTTTTGTGGGTTGAACCTCAGGTAAAAAAGAATAAGGAATGCTGGAGTGATGAAAGAAATGTAACTTTTGTTTATTGGCACTTGTGTATTCCATACCTTTATAAGTAAATCAGGGATGATTCCTACACTGGAGGATTTCACTATAGCTACAGCTCTCAGTTAATCATCTGTTTTGATGATTAAGTTTTCTTCATGCTTTTTATACTATAGAAATCATGAGAGATCATTGTGCAATTTCAAAGAAATAAATTTGTAAAAATAAAAAGAATAGAAAGCAATAGGTTGGGCTGTGGAGAGGACAGTTTGTTCCTAAATATAGTCTCTTCCTTTGGTTTACTGTATACTAATACAGATCAGTAGGAAATATAATTTGCAAATCTTAAGTAAAGAATATGCTACAGTACTTTTTGGGTTGGCTTACTTTTAATTTCACAGCTGTGTTATTTAAAGACTTAAGCATTTCTTTTTTAATTGTTTGGAAACCTAGCAATGATTTTTAAAAGGGAGAATTTTAAAAAATGTAGGGCTTCCTGCATGCAGCAGTAACTAGTAACAAACTTTCCTGAAGTTGCAGTGTGAATATTGGAGTTTACAGATTACAGAATAACGAGAGTTGGAAGGGACCTTGAAGGTTTTCTAGTCCAACCCCCTGTTCAGGCAGGATGTGCTGAAAATGTTCTAGCATTTCCCCATGAAATAAAGTTAGAGCATCAGGGATGTTAAGTAGACTTAGCTTGATCATTATGATCCATGTGTGCACCTCGTACAAGGTAAGCAAAATGATCTTGGCGGAGACTGACAAGCTCTGTTGCCAAGGCAACAAGAGGTCAAATACTTTTTAAGCCCCTAACTTCCAGATACCATTCAGAAATGGCCAGGACACTTCCTTAATTCGCTAAACTACAAGTAGAAGAAAGAATGGCTGACTTGCTTGATTCTCTGATAGGCAATCTCTATAAAGCAATGGGTGCTTCATCACTGGAGGCTTTCAAGAAGAGACTGGGCAGCCACTTGTCAGAAATGGCATAGCAGGGGTCTTCAAACTTGGCCCTTTTATGACTTGTGGACTTCAACTCCCAGAATTCCTCAGCCAGGCATGTTGGCTGAGGAATTCTGGGAGTTGAAGTCCACAAGTCATAAAAGGGCCAAGTTTGAAGACCCTTGTGGTATAGGGTCTTCTGCTTGAGAAGTGGGTTGGACTAGATGACCTACAAGGTCCCTTCCGACTCTGTTATTCTGTAATTTGAGGCTTCCTGTGGAGTTGATTTCTTGATCTGGTCTACCTAGTGGGGCGGACACATATATGCCTCCAAAACCTGGAGAAAACACCCTGTGTGCTTATTATTTCTTTAGATGAGGTAAAAGGAGGTGGGGTTGAAAACGCAGTCATGAAGGCAGAAAGTCCAAAGATTGTTACTCTGATATTTGTTGTTGCTATTGAAGTAAAAAAGATGTATTTCCTCCTCCCTTTACAGAGAGTGAATTAAATATCTTCCTTGCGGACCAAAATGAGCCCTCCTTTAAGCCCAAAGTCAAATTACTCTTAAGGTAAATGCAGCGTACTGGAATTGTTCCAATAGATTTTGTGTGCTGTTCATTCTATGTATCTGGATGTTAAATGGATCTTACTAAAATACTCGGGTCTCAAAGATCTGTTTTGTAACGCTCGTATGGGGATTTTTCTGCAGCCTCAAAGATGATTACAGTAATAATTCATGATGTATCTAACCTAGTGATGTTTTACATTCATAATGAAGCAGAGCAACTAAATGTGAATTAAGCCCTTTTTTTTGAGGACAATGTATTTTTCAATAAATGTGCTTAGAGCTGCCCATGCAATACATTGGCATTTTTAAAGTATTAATGGAGCCAATGGTTTTCAGAAAAAATATTGTAGATTATTTTCAGCTTGTTCGTTGTGCTTTCTGATATGAAACAATGTACACGTACTGCGGAGGAGATATGGCAGGGGAAATATGAGGGGGGAAAAGCTCAAACCCTTTATTGCCAAATCTGCTACTTCCTTTCCACAGCATTCTCTACCAAGAGAGTCCACATCTCCACAATTTAAAACAGGGCAACTGAAGTCTAACTTATGGACTTCAACTCCCAGAATTCCCCAGCCAACATGGCTGGCTGAAGAATTCTGGGAGTTGAGGTCCACAAGTCTTACAGTTGCCAAGTTTGGAGAGCCCTGATTTAAAATCTTTTCAAATGCTAATACCTTCCCTTTCTCAGGAGTACTAAAATTCTATTTGGATTTAAGTGATTAAACTACACTTGGAAATTGATACCAGTTTTAATACCTATATTATAGAGCAGGGGTGTCAAACTGCAAGCCCATGGGCTGGATGCATCACAACAAAACCACGCCCTCCCCATTGCCGGCAATGTGGAAAAAGTCACAATACGTCGCGTGACGTCACGTGACATTGCAACTTTGACATGCCTGTGTTGATGAAATTTGTCTGTTTTTTTTAGAGTAGTTCACTAAAAATGTACTGCCAGAAACCCAGAAGCGCACAAACCATGATTCCCGTGTCCCTATTTGCCAGAAATATGACAGCTCTCGTAGACATTTAGAAGGATAAGACAATGATAAATTTTAATCTTTGAAGATTTTTTTTTTGAAGGACAAAACTAGTTCTGAAGTGTGAAATCGTTTAAGCCATTGGAGCTGCAAAATTTAGGATGGTATAGTGCTGAAGATGATTTTGTCAAGATTTTATTTTGAACTAGAACAATTATACGTAAGGCAGCATTATATAAGTGTCATTTCTTTCAATATAGTGTTTTCTTATGGTAGATTTGGTGCCTAAACTTTTTTTCCTCCCTTAATTTCAGGGATGTTGTGATAACCAGTGTAGTTCCTGGTGATTACAATGGTGATTCACAAATGGATGTCCTTTTGACAACTCGTCCAAAAGAACAGCCTAATGCTGACCTAACAGTCTGGATTTTCTGGGGAAATAATCAAACTTTAGGTAGGCTATATTGCAGTGATAATGTCCAGAAAATATTCATTGAGTTCTTCTGCAAACCAACTATAAATATCCCCATTCTGAGGTGAATGTGAGAGATGAATGTACTTAAATTCAGTTTACATATAGTCCTTGACTCAAGAGCCTGTGTAATAGTGGAAGAGCATATTGTGTGCAAGAAGCGTATAATATCCCCTTATACCTCCATTTGGATTTATCTGAAATTCTAGAACACGGGTGTCATGTGACACATCACGATGTTTTTTGCCTTTGCGGAGCTGGGGTGGGCGTGGCCTGTGCGTGACGTATCCGGCCCGTGGGCCACCAGTTTGACACCCCTGTTCTAGAGGCATGCTGCTCAACAGCAAGCTAGATAGTCCAACCTGGAAAAGAGCCAGGTTGTGTATTCACCAAAGAAAGGAAAAAATATATATCTGGAGAACAACTGGATTCGTAGTAGACCACTACATATACCTGGCCAATGGTTCTCAGTGGAAGGTGATACAATAAAGGAAATTGAATGGCGTGTCAAATGTGGTTGGCAGGCATTCTGCAGGCTAAGCATAATTCTCAAGCACAACCTCCTCCTATGCCTGAAGAGAAAAGTTTTCCATCATTGTTACCTGCTCTAACACACGCTGGCGAAACATGGACACTAACTTCACAATTTACACAAAAGCTATGAGTGGCGCAAGGAGTCATGGGAAGAGACGTGCTTGTCATCCCAAGACAAGTTGGAAAGACCTGCACCTAGATCGGAGGACAAACAAAAGAATACGTCATCCAGAGAGTAAAAGAACTGAAATGGAAATGGGCTGGTCACCTAGCAAGAAGAACTGATGGCAGGTGGAGCAAGGCAGTCATAGAACGGATCCCACTGGATTGAAAAGTGTCCACGAAAGAGAGCTAGAACAAGATGGAGTGACGACATCAGCAAATACGGTGGGCCCAATTGAAAGCTCAGGACCGTATTGTTGGGAAGCACACAAAAGGGGCCTTCATCCTGCAGTGGATAAACAATGGCTAAAATGGTGATGGTGATGATGGTAACACCTTTATATATGACCAACAACTTTTGTCTAGGATAAGACATAGTGTATACATGTGAATGAGTTTGTGTAATTTATATACATATATATATATAGGCTGAATAGGCTTCGTAGATTTTTTCCTCTATCCATTTCTCCATTTGTGCAGAGATGCATATGTCAGCTGGACATGTGCAATTTTTAAGTAATGTGCACGCTGCTCTGATTCAGGTTAAAATACATGAGCTGTGCAGTGTCTTTCTGTATCATCAGTGAATAATTAGGCAAGAAATTTTTTCTTGATTTTCTTTTTTAACCGTCATGTTGAAATGGTATTGTCTTCCGTTAAGAATTACACGTACATATTTTGAAAGGTGTTTTAGAGATGTTAAGAATATCTGTTCAGAGTGTAGTGCTTTTATGTTCCATTGTTATTAATGAAAACAAAGTAAAATCATTATCGAAAGCATAAACTCTTTTCACTACAGGAAAGCATACTGGATGTTATAGTCCAGCTAGTTAAAATTGTTTTAAGGATTATTATTATAAATAAACAGATCTAGCTTCAGTTCCTTGAATTTCTTCATTTTTTTACTAGATGAAATAGAGAAATCTCTTGGATAGTTTCATATTCCTCTGGAATAGGAAAAGGGTTAATTTCAGTCTGTAGTAATGGTGAATACAAAGAATCATAAATAAAGCAAAGACCCAATTGAATGTGTGTAAATGTGAACATGTAACAAATGTGACTCTTTTTTGTTTTTGTTTTTTCCCCCAGATATAAATCATAAATTTGTAGCAAATAAGACATTTGATGATGAACCATTAATCATGGAGTAAGTGTATGCTTACTGTGAGATTTTTAAGAGTGAAATTAGGGGGGGGGTTGGTTTTCCTTTTAAAGTGGTTGTATACAATTGTGTAATTTGAATATCCAACTTTTGTTGTTTTGCTGTTGCTTCTGAAGTTTCAATGGTGATTTAATTCCTGACATCTTTGGAGTTACCAATGAATCTAAAACGCCAGAAATACTGATTGGCAGGTAAGCTAATATCTTCATTATTGTTATATCCTAAGAATTTGCTATACACAGTATTTCGGTAATAAATACTTATCACTGCAAGCGGTGTATTTTGATGGAACCAAACTTTGGCTAAATGTTGGCAATGTACCATACTTAAAAAGCGAATTCTTGCAAGATAATTGTAACCTGCGGTTCATATTACAGAGAATCCTTGACTTAACAACCACAGTTGGAACTAAAATTTATGTTGCTAAAAAAAAGGAAGTTGCTAAATGAGTTGTCAAGCAGATCATCCGCTCATTAAATAAATCCACTTTTCCCCCATTCACATTGCTTGTCGGAAGCCACCTGGGAAGGTCACAGATGGTGATCACGGGACCCCAGAACACTGTATTATGTTTCCCCCAAAATAAGCCCTAGCCCAGGGGTTGGCAACCTTGGCTCTTTTATGACTCGTGGACTTCAAATCCCAGAATTCCTGAGCCAGCTTAGCCCAGGGGTAGGCATTTTTTTTAAAAAAATTAATCTTAACTGTTAAGGTTGAGCGGGTTTCTTGGTATTGGGAATTTGCCGGCATGCAGCCAGGCGCCATGCCCCTTTTCACATGGACCCACCCAGAGGACTGCCATCTTCGGCCAGGGGTTTAACTTTTGTATGGACCCAATGAGAGTGTTCAGCACCTCAAAAGTAAAATGGGGTGTTGTGCAGCGCTTTGCTCTTCCCTGGGGCTTTCTAGCACTTCTGTCAAGACAAACACATAACACTTAGGGAAGTCAATCAGATTATCCTCCTGTTTCCATAGAAACAGCGCAGCAATTTTCGAACTTGTTTCTTCCCCACCCCCCCACCCCAGGCCTCTAACTTTTTAAATTAAACAACATATTTGGTATCCTTGGCAAGTAACTTTGGTTAAATAAAAAAGGCAAAAGAATCATTCATTTAAGTAAATGATGAAATAACATAAGACTGTGGTATTTGAAGGCCCAAATCGTAGTATTTGGTATAAGCCCTAATTGGATTGGTCTCAGGAATCTGTTTGTGGCATTTTCTTTGACAGGACAAATGACTAGCATAAAAAGCAGTGTTTTGTTTTACAAATCATGTTTTAGGTTTGTGTGGTGTAAATAGGGGTGGGCCTTCTTTTCAGATATGGGGCATGAGTTGACCATTAAGTTATTTCAGTCGTATGGAGATTACTCCATAAAATCTGTGACTTAACAGAACAAAGCCTTCAAATTGCTCTGGGGTTATGCAGTAGCAATTACAACCTCACATAAGTTTTGTTAGAAGATTTTAGCAGCTTTTGAACGGTGGGGGGGGGGGAAACCCACCTCCTCTCTGTTCTTGGTTCTCTTCCTCCTTTCCCCTCTTCCACCTCCCCGCCATGAGAAATATTTTTTTAGTAGAATGTCATTCTTTTCTTCAAATGAAGTGCAGGATTATAGTCACACTGCATGAAAAGTATGGGTAGGTCTTATCCCTTTGTGAATCAGTGCTCTGCTTTTGTTCCTTTTTTTTATCCCGAAGAAAAGGATGCGAGTGCTACAGACACCAGCTCGTTGGAGATGGAAATGTTTTCCTGCCAAGTCTTGAAACATTTTGGAAGAGGCATTAATTCTAACAATAAAATTAATCAGCAGGGGGTAATTTAATTTGCAGTAAAATGCTAATTTCTGGAAACCATGCTTCAGAAGGAATGTTGTTAAGCTATTCAAAGAGGAGGAGGACTGGGACCAGGACTGTGGGGACCTTGGTGCTCTCTGAGCTGGGTGCTTTTCTTGCAGATGTTTCATGACCCAGTTAGGTTACACCATCAGTCTAGTCAAGACAGGCAAATTCAAAAAAATCCTATATGAGCTTTGATTTTGCTATTGTGAGAAAGAATCCAGAGACTCTACACAGCATCCGTTTTCTTATATCGTGCCTCCTGTAAGGAACCAGAAGCTCATTTATAAGCATCCAGGCACAGTTTCCTTGACTCTGGCAAATGTTGTTAAACTATAAAACTAGGTAGAAAAGAATATTTGTAGCTCAGAGTTGAACCAAGGGATCCTTGGTCTTGCATTGAGGATGTTGCCTTGTTTGCTACTGAAACATCTGCAAGAAAACCATCAAGCTCTGAGACCATCAGGGACCCCCTAACTTGACGATGTACCATGGTTATCTTTTTATGTTTACATTTTATTTCATTTGAAGCATTGCTTGTTTGCTTTACTTATCTGCAGAATTGATAAGTAAGACCGTGATAAATCGGCTAACTGAAGATGTTCATTTCATAAAAAATCTACAGCATATATAAAGTGCTTGATTTATATACGTTAGTTTTTGATGGAGTGGTGCCATCATACAACAAGCCTAATTTGTTATTAAGATTAACAAAATTAATTTGTGATGTTTGTGACACATGGTATGCCCAACAAATGAAATATGTTTTAACAGTCATGCACGTGGCAAGATAATATCCAATTTCCCTTATGGTGTTGAACCACAAACTACCACACACACACACACACACACACACACATATGTTTTTGCTGATGGAATATCCCTCTCTTTAGAATGCGCGAGCAAAACATTTTAATTGCTTGAACCTATGGCTCCAGCTTTTCTCTAAATTTAAATCAACTTACAAATAACTCAGGTATGGAAATCAAATTCCATTAACGTCTTAATCAACAGAGGAGACTTAGTTGGGAAGCAAGACTCTAGGGAATAAGCATCTAAAGCCAAATCTTCTTAAAGAATACTTAATCATTGAATGAACTGGCCAGAGGTTTAGCCAGCATAGCAATTTCAATTAAATGTATTTTAATCATCAGCTTTAAAACAAAAACAAAAAAACAACCTTTGAAGCAAATGGCCCGGCCTATTCATCATTTTCCCCTTGTTTCTTATTGCTAGCAGTTGTCTTACTAAGGCAGTTTTAATGATGCTTTTAAAATTTACATTGGGCCTCCTGGTGTCTATATGCAGTTCAGCATAATTTCAGTTACCACTCCAAAAGTAAATTATTAGATAGAGTTGCTTGCCAGTGGAGTTCTCCAGTACAGGTAATCCTTTGACTTATGACCGCAATTGAGCCCAAAATTTCTGTTGCTAAGTGAAACATTTGTTAAGTGTCCCATTTTACAACCTTTCTTGCCACAGCTGTTCACTGAATCACTGCAGTTGTTTAAGTGAGTAACACAGTTGTTAAGTGAAACTGGCTTCCCCATTGATTTTGGGGACCCCATGACGCCGGGACACTGCAACCCTTGTACATACAAGTCAGTGGCCAAGCGTCTGAATTTTGATCATGGGGATGCGGAAAATGGTCGTAAGTGTGAAAAATGGTCATAGGTCAATTTTTTTCCAGTGCTGTTGTAATTTCGAACTGTCACTAAATGAACTGTTGTAAGTCGAGGGCCACCTGTACTATTTACGTACGTAAAGAACCTCGCGAAATGCAGATAAGCTGTTAATTTTCAAAATGTTATTTCTCAGGAATTTAACATGGCTCCAAATGCTGGATGCAGAAAATGCAATGTTTAAGCCTCACTCCCACGCATTCATCGATATGAATCACGATTTCACTGCAGGTAAGTCTCCTTGAAACGTTTAAAATAAATAAATAAATAAATAAATAAATAAATAAATAAATAAATAAATAAATAAATAAAAGTTTTCCCTGTGAGATAGGCACATAAACAGCAGCGAATATTAATCGGAGGCACGCAAAACATTTGATCGACGAATGCTCCCAGCAAGGTCCAAACAGCCTATTTCTAATTCGAAATATTGTGCTGGGCTCTGGTCTTGAAAAACTAAAAAGCAGCGGATCGGATTAGTGCTCGAATGGGAGACCCCCTCAGAATTAACCAAAGCTATGGGCTAGAGAAGATTTTGGTTTAAAAAAATCCCCAAAAAAGGCCATGGCAAACAACTACTTTGTTGTACTGCCGTAAAGTCGTCCGAAGTTGAGCTCAACTCAAAATAGAACTTTCTTCCGTCTTCATTGAGTGTTTCCTAAACACGGCCACCTCCAGGCATATGGACTTCAAATCTCAGAATTCCACTGTCACCTGGGAGTTAAAGTCTACCTACCAGGGCATGGCTGCCCGTGACTTACGTTTGCTGAAAACCTGTTGCCCACACGTCAAAATAAAATAAAAAATGTCTATGGAGATTCTCAGTCATCCAGGTCATGGTTGTCCCAAAGGTGCTTTAAAAAAAAAAGGCAACTGGACTTCCTTGATTTTTTTTTCTTTGAAAACATTTTGCTTCTCAACCAAGAAGCTTCTTCCGTTCTAACTGAGGTTAGACTACTCCAGATATTATACTAGCAATATTTAAAATTGGCTGAGTTGGCTGGGAGTCTTAATTAGGAATTCCCTTTTTCTCCACAGTATCAATGGATGTTTTTTAAGAAGAGATTGGACAACCATTTGTCTGGAATGATATAGGGTTTCCTGCCTGAGCAGGGGGTTGGACTAGAAGACCTCCAAGGTCCCTTCCATTCTATTCTATTCTATTCCTATTCTATGACAAAATTCTGTTCTTGCGTTCTGTTCTATTCCTCTTAGACTTCTTATCAATATGCTATACATACTGTGATATAGTTACTTGATAGCGAGATGGGTGGCAGTATAAATATGAGAAAATAAATAAATTGCTCTTTTGGGTTTCTCTCACAGGGGCCTGGATTGGGGTTAATTTAATTATGTGACCTCATGTTGCAGTTACATCACGATTCTTTTGCTTCAAATAACACCGTCCTTTTCCTACGCCCGTCATCTTGCAAAACAGTGGGCAAACATAATTTTATGCTTGTCATATCAAAATCCTAAAAATTGACAGAATCTAATCTTTTTTTCTCCTATTTCCAATACCCCCAGTTCTCCAAACAGTGGAATGTTAATAACTTTAATACCACGCCAATGTTGTTGCACTGAAACAATAAATACAACACATCAAGATTTATAACAGCGTAATCAAAAGGGAAACAAAAAAACAAAGGAGAGGCAGTTTGTGGGTTCCAATTGGCATGAGTATCTGTGACTGTATTATTCCATTTAATTTCACTGCAGGTGTTGCATTCTGCATCTCTGCTCAGCCATCTCTCTCTCTCTCTCTCTCTTTCTAAAGGCATTTTTAATGTCAAAAATATTGCCGGATTTTGCACTTTGCTACACGATATTTGGTTGATCGATAATGAAGGGAGATCATAGATCTCATTCGATTGATCATGAGAGTTCTTGTGTTCTCTGCCTCTGTAGGTTCCTTCTTGTGCCTTGTTGATTTCACCTTTTCCCATCTTGGTGGCTGCTGATTATTATGGTTATTAAGACTGTGATTCTCCCAGGTTCTTTCATCTTCCAGCTTTAAAAAAAAACTGTCTTGACTTTTTTTTTCCCCCATCGCTTTTGTTCTGGATCCTTTTGAATGTCTCTTTTGATTCAGTTTTGGCTCACCCGTACGATTCACGTTTTTAATCCTGTTTTCTGCACTGTGTAAAAAAAAAATGGCTCACCAATGCAGTTTTATAACAAGCAATGAATCAATATGATTCTCTTGATTTTAGTGGGTTGGATTATGGCAGAGAGATAAATACAATGACTGAAAAGGCTTCAGGGGAAAAAATAGTGGAATTGGAGGAAAGAAATTGTTTGAAAGATCAAAGGCAAATTGGTTGTGGGGGGGGGAAGCAAATACCAGGTTGCCCTACATATAGAGAATGTTTTCTTTCTTTCTCTTGCAAATGTGCTCAAAATAATGAAAGCAGCTAAACTGTTTTTGATAGTGACATTATTATAACAGATTTAAAGTACGTCTGCAAAAAGGAGGCGAGGGGAATCATCTTTACTCTCAGCGTTTTTATGCCACGTTAGTTTTT
>NC_139520.1:16787250-16850587 GCF_947247035.1 Vipera ursinii | reverse complement strand
CCCCCAACACACACACACACACACACACACCAGGGTCTATTTTTGGAGTGCAGCTGCTTCAGGCTGGCTGAACTTTTTCGCATGTTTCCCCGGCCTTTCTATTTGCAGGGAATTTTTACAGGAAGGAGAAAAAAAAACGGTGTTCCGTCACCCTTGTTCTCTTGCGAATGCAGGTTAAGAATCTGTCCTTTCTGCTGCAGTGCAGTTGAGTGTTGTTAAATTCTGACATGGCACTCCGGTGCTCTAGAGAGAGAAACTCCAGACAGGGAAAGATTTCACTTTCCCACACGTCCTCGTCCTCGTGTCAGCCTTCTTTTCCCCTCCTCTTATCTTTGAAAAGAGAATCTGCCAGCGAGGTTGCCGTTCTTCCCTGCCTCCATGCCGCTTCAGAAAAACTAGTAAGGAAAGAGAGGAGGCTTTAGCCAAGATTTCGCCCGCTACTCTTAAGTCAAAATTCTTCTACGGGTTGCTTCATCTCCTCCTTGATCAGCTTTTTAACAGAGCGAATTGTTTCAAAATGGATTTGAATGCAGCTTGGATTTTATGAACATTCTTGTACTTTGCAGATTTGACACGAAGGGTTTATTCTTCTGGCAATAGTGAAATAGGTTTATTCACCCTTCATTGTTTTATGAGGGCGCAGATGACGGCTTCCCTGTTTCCGTGTAGTTCCCACGTCATTTTCTTCCAATGTAATTTGCCTTCAGAGGTCCACGGTTGGGTGGACCGTTCATGGTCAGCTCTTTCTGCGTGGACTTCAGCATTCAGTGCCGCCTTTATAGCAACGTTCCCAGTAGTATCTTCCAATTTGTTAGGAAGCCTTTCTCCGTAACTTTGCCTCATTGATCTCCTTCCTTGATCTAAATCCTAGCCTCCTGAGATGAAGAGAGCTAGGAAGCTAGATTATTCTGCAGTTAATCATTACAGAAGGACCCACAAATCTGACTGTTTTTGGCTGGAACCGATTAATGTTTCTGGAACTTGTCTTTATCTCACTGGGAGGCTGGGAAAATAAAATGAGATAAACCCTGGGAACGTTATTCTTCCATAGAAGGGAGCTAGGTACATTTTTACTTGTTTTAATCATGTCTTCCTTACCGTATAGAGTTGAGCATTTAACCTGTGCCTGAAAAGTGTAAATAGATTATATACTACTGTCAACTTGGCATAGCTCATGAAATAAAGCTTTTCAGTAATTTTATTTTATAAAAATTCCAAATTTTTTTTTTTGAGAAAGACATACATCAGGAAAGGATTGACCCCAGGCTAAGACAGAAGGGAGGTTAAAAAAAAATGGAGTTAGAACATGATGACACCTATGTCATGACCTAGGCAGGATGTAAATATGTAAAGATTCATAAAGTGCAGTCAAGGAATATTCTTGAGATGAACACCAGCTGCCTGCAATTAGTGCAGGTTCGCATCCCACCAGGCTCAAGGTTGACTCAGCCTTCCATCCTTCCGAGGTAGGTAAAATGAGGACCCAGATTGTTGGGGGCAATAAGCTGACTTTGTAATAATGCCGCTTGGGGGGTGTGTGAAAGCCCTAACAAGCAGGCATATACATAGAATGAAGGCTACTGCTAAGCTTGTAAGCCGCCCTGAGTCTTTGGAGAAGGGCGGGATATAAATGTAATAAAAATAAATAAATAAAATAAAAATAATACAGAATGTTGTTAAAGTACAAAGCTGACTAATGTGAAGCCAGAGTGTTATGTGTTTTAGAGGTAGTAGATGACGATGATGCTTCTAGTACAGTAGAATTCAGGGGTGTCCAACCTTGGCAACTTTTAAGGCAACTTGTGGATTTCAACTCCCAGAATTCCCCAGCCAGCATGGGTTGAAGTCCACAAGTCTTAAAGTTGCCAAGATTGGACACCCCTGGATTGTTGACAGCTCTTTTTCTTCTATTTCCAAAACTTGGATTCCATTCTTATCATATCTTACACCTACATTGCACAACAATCAGTGCTGTTGTATAATGTGGGTATATTGCAGTATTGTGATGTAGTATTGGCCAAGTACTCTTCAACTTTAAAGATCTGTGCGCATATTTGGCTGCCTTAACATCCACTTTCAAAGAAGCCAGATATTTTGCTTACTGTAGCAAAAACACCATCTGTGCAGAACTAACTCTTCCAAGGTTCTCCATCACAAATAATCCCAGCTGGTTTGGTCTAGGTTGTTGAGAACATAAGGAGGTAGTTCCACCACACCTAAAGAACAGCAGATTGGGGTAGACTGAGCTAGTGAGGGGGTCACAGATACACCTGTATAATTGCTTGTGTGAAATGGTCCAGCTTGACCAAACAGAGGAAGTGACTACAGCAGGATGGCAAAAACAAGTGATAGCTTGAAGCTTGGTAAACCTTCTCTTTCTTTCCTGTGTCTCTCTTCCAGCCTGGAAATAGCACACAACCTGCACATGAATTGCCACTTTGGCCATCAGGAACTGTGTGTTCTTCTGGGTTTTATTTTTTGAAGCCATTAAGCACTGGGACTTGTTTAGAGTGCTATTTTGTTTTTTAAAGAATCTCGCCTAGAGGTTTTCTTCTTTGATAATCACTTTAACCCCCCACACCTCCGCAATCCAGGGCTGCTGACTTGGACTTTCTGTAAATGTTTACGATGCTGGCTTGCAATTGGTTTTCACGAAGGGGGAGAGCTAAGTCCTATGCCTGTTTTGTGCTTTCCTTTGCAGCAACCAACAGGCTTTCCTATTGGAGAATGAAGAATGTAGGAATACGAGCTGTAAGGGTGCAGGCCGAGCGTTTAAGGTTCACTGGGCGCTGTCGGATCTAAATCAAATCAACGATGCCGTGCTGGCCACTTTCTTTGATATTTACGAAGACGTGAGTTGAGCTCTTTCTGCCGTTTTCTTGCCTTCTTAGTTGCCATCCACATTTCCTTATACGTATTAACTCTGATTTAAAACACTGGTTCATGTCAGGGGCCATGACCTGGATGACCGAGAATCCCGTAACGATTACGACCTTCATATTTTCATTTTTTTTAAACTTTATTGACACGTTTAGTGCTCTTTGAGTTGCTTATTCATTTATGTGCTTTTGCATTTTTTTTGTCTCTAGGGAATCTTGGATATAATTGTCCTCAGCAAGAATTCTCCTAAAAAAGAGCTTGCAATCCACGCATTAAAAAATAACTTTGAAGCAGATGCCTACTTTGTTAAAGTCATTGGTGAGTGGCTCAGTATGAAAACATTAAAATGCTATTAAAGGGAAAAATCCAATACTGCTGATAGTTTTCCACCCAGCCTAAGAAGAGCAGAAAGATGGCTATTAAGTAGTAATGAGGTGAGATAGGAGATTACATTAAAAGATATACCTGAGAGGAAGAGGTTAAAGAAAACCCAATTAATCAGATACAGGCCTGTTTATTTTAGAAGATTCTTGCCATTTGCTTTACACATTGAGTTCACTAAAAGCCTAAGTATAAAAAAAAAGTAACACTGTACGAATGTTTTGGGAAGCATTTGGAATATTCCATGACTTTTCTTGTGTCTTTTGTAATGTCAACTACCCGGGGTCATCTGGAATTGGATGGCCCTTCTGCAGTAGAATTGCAGAGCAACAATTTTGCTTATTCACCTAGCCTAGTTAACGAGCGTTTTTGAGATCGTCTGTCCGATTAACCTTTGGATTAGTTGTATACTTCACATTCAGTATTTCCCAAGCTGCTTCTGGACCATATTTGAATAAGGATAAGTAGCTTCTGATTCCTTCGTGAGTATAAAAGTGACAAAGTAGGACAGTGCAGAAAGTCCAGTGCAATGGTAAATGTGCTTTTTCCTCTGCTTCAGTCCAAACGGTGTTTATAGTTTGCAGTAGTGGCAAATAACTGTAGCTCGGGGGTAGGATGAGGGCGAAGGTTTGTTTTCCAAGCTTGTGGGTTGGTTTCCAAACATTTCGGTACCAGGCTAGGTAACGCCTTCAGCGGCTTCAATTGCTTCCCCCCCCCTTTTAAATGCTCTATAGAGGGCAAACTCTTTTCACAGATGCCCAGCTTTTGCGGTAAGTTATTAAGGAATCAGCTACTTAATCACAGCATGTTACAAGCTGTCTTGGCACCAAGATGAAGTGGTTTCAAGAACAGGTGTTTTTTGAAGGGATTAAGGGCAAAGAAGACAGCAAAGAATGAACCCAGCATTAAAATGTTTTCTGTGGTCAGTATGTTTACTTGCTTCAGCAACCCGAATTAATACATTGATTAGTACTTTTTCAAGTTTGCATTTCGAAAGCAACAAAACATCTGCAAACAAGATCTAAGGCTCTAATAGCCTTAATGAGCCAGGAGCGAAAAATTCCTTTAGAAAGCTTTTTTCCAAATAATTTTTGGCAGGCAGGTTAATTTTTTCCCCCCAGGCTTATACCTGTCTTTGGCACCAAGTCATTCAGTTGATTATAAAATACAAGGGCATCTTCATTGCGCAAAGGGGCATCAGGAATAACGTTTTTCCAAGTCATGATCGTGGGAGAGACAGAGGTCTATAATTTTGTATCCCTGAGCCTTTATCGCTTTGTTTGCCTTTGCGACCATCTTTAAACTGGAGGGTGTTTTTTGTTTTTTTTTTAATTCCATTTATATCCCGCCCTTCTCCGAAGACTCAGGGCGGCTTACAAGCTTAGCAGTAGCCTCCATTCTATGTATATGCCTGCTTATTAGGGCTTTTGGGGCCCCCCAAGCGGCATTATTACAAAGTCAGCTTATTGCCCCCAACAATCTGGGTCCTCATTTTACCTACCTCGGAAGGATGGAAGGCTGAGTCAACCTTGAGCCTGGTGGGACTCGAACCTGCACTAATTGCAGGCAGCTGGTGTTACTTAAGGAGGCATTAGCCCACTGCTCCACCAAGGCTCTTGAGTTAGGGTGTTTGCCTAAGAAACCTGTTAAACAGTGCTAACAACCATTGGTTCTGCTCTCATGTTTATCCACAGTTCTCAGTGGCCTTTGCTCAAATGACTGTCCTCGCAAGATAACAGTAAGTATGCTGTTAAAATCCATGTCTGGGGAATTCTGGCACATCCAATCCGTGCCATCGTTTTGTTGGTCAAAAGAGAGCCACGTCCTGGTTGCTTACCTTTTAATCGTTACAAGGACAGCCGAAGGTACACCTTCTTGAGTGGGAGAAATGTAATGTTTGCTTCAGTTATAAGTCGTGACTGGATGCCGGAAAATATTATTTCTTCAGACGCTTTGGAAATCTTAGCTCTTATTGACTGTTTCCATTTTGTTCTCTTTTACACCCTGTACTGTAAAGATAGTTCGTAACCACTACCACTACCTCGGGTTTTTAAAGCAAATGGTTGAACAATGTGTAGTATAGACTGAGCATTGTCTACTTTGGACAATGGATGTGCGTAGAATGTCCTTCCTAACCCTGCAACGCAGAATAACAAAATTGGAAGGGACCTTGGAGGTCTTCTAGTCCAACCTCCTGCTCATGCAGGACACCTTATACCAGCGTTTCCCAACCTTAGGAACTTGAAGATGCGTGGACTTCAACTCCCAGAATTCCCCAGCCAGCTATGCTGGCTGGGGAATTCTGGGAGTTGAAGTCCACGCATCTTCAAGTTCCTAAGGTTGGGAAACGCTGCCTTATACTATATCAGACAAATGGCTGTCCAGTCTCTTTTTAAAAAGCCTCCAGTGATAGAGCACCCAAAAACATCTGGAGGTAATTAATTGGTCTCACTGTCATGAAACGTCTTTTTAGGTCCAGGTTGCTTCTCTCCTTGATTAGTTTCTATCCATTGTTTCTGGCCCTACCTTCAGGTGCTTTGGACAATAACTTGATTCCCTCTTCTTTGAGCTTATATATATTTAGTGGATTAAAGTACATGGGCTGTCCAGTTTGCCATATATTTTTTCCTGTGTTTCATCAACCACTGGATAGAGGATGATGTATCTTCCAAATAATTTTTTTTTTAAAAAAGTGAAATAGTTTTGAAAGGCCGCGTAGTAAAACACAACTGTTGAGAGCTATGTATGAGCAATTTTGATCCCCGAGGTATGCTGTTGTTGAAATGGTTGCTTCTCACTTGGGACTTTTTTTTTGCCACTTTCAACCATTTTCCTTATTCTTTACTCTCCCTTCCCAGAGGTGCACCTTGCCACCATCTTGAAAAATGCAAAGGACGTTCTGTTTTCCATACGTTTTGTCCTTCCAATTTGTATTTATCATTGCGTTAAATTCCCAAGGAAACATGTTTATGGTTCATAGTGATTTTTTACTTCAAAAAACAAAAGTCTGTATATATTGAGGCACTGCTGGGGCTGGGTATTTTTCTTGCGTGCAAAGAATCGTTCTCCTTTGGGCTTAACACTTTACTCTTCTTTTAAAACGGCCTCAGAGTTGTATCGGCATTCAGAACTTCTAAGTGAGGTGCCTCGGTCACATATAAGCTTTAAAGTCCCAGATGGAGAGGTTTGGTTTGGTCTTTTAGGAAGCAGCGTGTATTGCATCTTTCTTTTATATATATTAAACATCAAACGAGCCCTGGCATCTTAAACTACCATGTCCTTGTCCAAGGGCTTAAAGTTTTTAAAAAATTTTGCATCTTTCTTTTATATATATTAAACATCAAACGAGCCCTGGCATCTTAAACTACCATGTCCTTGTCCAAGGGCTTAAAGTTTTTAAAAATTTTATGTATATTACAAGATACGTGTTCCTAAATGGAAGGAAATGGAGACAGGGAGTAAATCATATCAGAAAGACCTAGAGAAGTGTTTAATGGATGCAGCCAGACTGTGCCTATTAGCTAGGAGGTATTTCACTAATGAGGACAGCTCAGCAAAATACGTGAACAATAAGTATGTAAATCCTGGCCTTAGAAATCAGATTGGTGATACAATTGGTGACAATTGTTTTTCACGGTTATGACCGTTGTGGCACCCCCGTGATCACGCGGTCAAAATCCAGATGCTTGGCCACCGAATCCCAGTTATGACGGTTGCAGTGTCCCCGGGATCATGTGATTCCCCTTTTGTGACCAGCAAAAGTCCATGCAGACTCGCTTAGCAATCATGTTACTAACTCAACAACTGCAGCAATTCATTTAACAGCTATGGCAAGAAAGGTTGTAAAAGGGGGGTGGGGGGGATGGAATTGACTTAACGACTGGGCTCCCTTGTGATGGTAAGTTGAGACTAACTAGTTCATTTTAGATGGGTGGAGAATAGCCGACTGCTCTGTTCTTCTAATCGTGGAAAGAAACACTGCGAACAATGAAAGGAATCCGTTTGAGGGGGATTTTGAGGATGATTGTTTCTTGTGCCAATTTTTAGGACCAAGAAGGGAAAATAATGCAATGTCTCTTACCTTTCAGCCCTTTGGCGTGAATCAGCCAGGACCTTACATTAAATACACAACTGTAGATGCAAATGGATACTTGAAAAATGGCTCAGGTAAGATTACTTTCTGTTAGCTGTAGCATTGGTTTTTCAAAGGACTGATCCTCCATAAAGCAGATTTACCTGCTTTAGAGATGACCCCCCCACACACACTAACGTTAGACTTCGGGATTTCAAGGAGTCCTGAATGTGGTTAAGAGCTAAAAGCAATGATAAGTCCTGAATATTCCTAGCCAGATAATAAGAATATCCTCTAAAAGGTGGGGAAATAAAATGCTTTTTTTTTTAAAAAAAGGGGGGGGAATAGGTAAAGGTTTTCTAAAAAATAAGAAAGAGAAAAGATCATTGTTGTTGACTTCCGCTTAGGGGCAGGGAGCACAGAATTAATGCAGCTTTAAATAAATGCATTGTGACCTTACTTGGGGCTTAATTGCACTCATTGGATCTATTTATGCAGCCGTATATTTTTCCCTATTTTTTTTCCCTGCTACTAATGAATAATAATGGAGTCAGCACTTTTCCAGGCTTGCATATTTTAATATTTTGGGGGACCTAGCCCCATGATCGCATACAGTGTTGTGGAACAGCTGGCTGCAGGTACCCATATAATTAAGGAGATTATAATAAGCATTTCGTATACATATTTAACCATTCCAAAACTGGTAACAGACTGGATCTCAGCAGGAGAACTGTCAGTCTGGCTGGTTTTATAATCATTTGGGCTTTTAATAAATTAAAATATTTTTAGCACACAGATGGTAAGAAAAACCTGTCCCTTGATAGAAGGACAGAGAGAAATATAAATCCTAAAGAAGGCTGAGTCTCTAGAGCATTCTTTTCCCTGGAAAATGAGCTCAACTAAATTTCCAGGGATTTGACATTCATAGGCTAACCCAGGGCAATGGCCAGCACAATCAGTAAGGGGAAACTTTGGATATTCCGGTCTTGTTGTTGTTGTTGTTGTTGTTGTTATTCAATGTAGACTTTTGCTATTTTGGTGCAGGTCCTTCCAAAAGGAAAGATCTTCCCAAGAGGTTGTCTTAGTTGGCTGATCTTTGATTGTAATAAATTAAAAGTGAAGTATAAATAATTTCTACTTGCTGACATCAATCCTGAAATGGCACACGAGGCTGCCAGGTTTTGCGTGATGGCAAACCAGGCAAAGAATAATTAAGAGCAATTGAACCTGTCTGATATGGATGGCCAGAAATGACTGAGGCTCAGCATTACCATTGGGGTGAACGTGCTATGTCACCTATTACAGGATATTTATCTGAAGAGAAGTTTATAATTCTTAAATCCTTTTGGATAATTTTATGGTTTCATTCATGAATATATATGCATGAATATGTGAGAGGCATTGTGTGTGTGTGTGAAAAGAGAGAGAGAGACATACACAGATATGTAATATATTTATTCACTTGCAGTAGTCAGCCATCTCAGTCAATGGCTTACAATTCAAAAAACATACTGCAAATAAAATGCTAAAAACATTGCAAAAGAATAAAAACAATAAAAAACGAACTACCCAAATTTAAATTCGCTAGCAAGATGCCTGACCAGTTACATTTGTATAGTATTTGTATTTTACGCTGCTATTTCAAGTTATATTTTCCAGCTTGTTCATTTTAATTTCTTGTTGTATACGCGTAGCTTAAGCAAGCCTGTTCAACATGTTCTAATGCAATACTGTCTTGTAGCCAACTTTTCTTTTGTCTGTATGTACTTTTAAAACTGTCCTGATATTGTCAATTTCGTTTTGGATATTTTAAATATTAGAATGCCATTTGTCTTCGATTGGTTAATGACCACAATAAAGTTAAGCAAGTAAGTAAATTAAAACTGAAAAAACAAACCCTGGAGAGGTCTCTCTAACATTGCTCGAGTTCTGCACCTAATTCAACATCAAGAAATCAGAAGTATGAGTCATTACTGTATTTTTCTCTAAAATACTCAAAATTATTGAATGGCCAAACGTGCATTCAACTGGGCTGGATTGACTCTGTATATGTGGGAAAGAAGGCTTTTGATCAGACTCCAGAGATTTAGGTTGTATGACAAAAACATGAGCATTTTAGAACAGACTGAATTGCGGGGGGAAAGGGGGGGAAGCCATAATTTATTCAAGAATGTTGGTCTAAATATTAGGTAGACACAACAAATCATAGATCATTTTTCTAAAGTAAAATCTGAAAAAGCAGTTTAAAAATCCATATATTTCCTAATGTCCAGGTTTCCCTCAGTTTTAGCCAAAATCAGATTCTGTATCAGAAAAGAAAATTGCTCATCTTAACCATGAATTTGCAGAATTGCTTTTGTCCCAGTAGAGATCTTCTCATGATCCATGAGAATTCCATCTAGGACAGAGGTGTCCAACCTTGGCAATGTTAAGGCTTCTGGACTTCAACTCCCAGAATTCCCCTGGCTGGGGAATTCTGGGAGTTGAAGTCCACAAGTCTTAAAGTTGCCAAAGTTGGACAACCCTTAGGGGTAGGCAACCTCGGCTCTTTTATGACTCATGGACTTCAACTCCCAGAATTCCTGAGCCAGCCAAGCTAGCTCAGGAATTCTGGGAGTTGAAGTCCATGAGTCATAAAAGAGCCGAGGTTGCCTACCCCTGATCTAGGAGAACAGATGTCACTTTGTAGGACTCAGATCCTCCTTTAGTGACTATAGGGAATAACTAGTCACCTTTACTAGCAGTCCAGTTTGTTCGTCAAAAGGACATCTCCCAATCTCTGTGTGGTCTTAAGGACACCTTACCACATTTGACCTCTACAGTAACCGTTGCAACATGTAAGATCTGCAAAACGGGCCTTTGAAGAAGTGGATGATGTTAACAGTACAAATTGCAAATGCAGGTCAGAGGAGAAATAAGTGGGGCTCCTCCTGAATTCAGCCCCAAATTAAGGCCTTATGATGAATAAATATGGATGGCTTTGAGAACTTGGATTTTAAATATTAATAGCCTGTTGTTTGCAAGCAAGATCATAGTTACTTCTTGGGCGATAAAATTCAGTGCTGTTTCCCCCCCCCCCCACTCTGCAGCCAAACTTATGATGAAAACAGCAGTTATTAGATTAGCCCCTGACAGGTCCTAAAAATTTAAGGTAATAGACAGCCCTCTGGCTTATAAGGGAACTTTTGTTTCACATTGAGAACACAGGGATGAAAGTAGTTCATCATTCTCCTTCAAGCGATACAATACAGGAATAAACATAATTGTTGGCATATACGTTGGTGCTTTTGAATACTCTGAATTTTTCATGTTTCTTCAGTTATTCTTAACCACTGCCCTAAAAAGTGACAACTAATTGTCTGATCAACAACACTGCATGAGTTCTAATACATTAGCTGTAAATTTTATGCATATATTCATTACTTATTAAAACATAGGCCATCTGTGCATTTCCACATTTTATAGGCTTAAACTTTAGTGTTATCCCATAGATTCTTTTATCTTTAAAGCTGAAGTACCCTATGGATTTTTGCACTTTTCTTAATGGCAATCCAGTATGATTTTTATTGGCATATTACTATTAAACATCTCCAGCTGCAATGTAGCCTGAAATATTTCACGTTTTCCAAGCTGAGGATTAGTCTTGGTCTCTGAATAGTGTCTTAGAGGCTGCGGTTCAAGAATGTAGGGCCCAAGAAAGGCAGGTTCTTTGATTGTATTTAAATTTACGCTCAATTAAAATTAAATACAGTCAGTATGATTACTGTTCAGTCGTGTGTATAATGACTTTGCCCTTTTGTCACATTAAAAATTACCATTCAGTAACAGTGATGGGATGTCCGCAGATAACACACATCAGAATTTTGGGAAATGCTCACGGCGATGCAGCCCCAGACCATATGCCCTTCTCTTGAGTGGGGGGGGGAAGGCAATTTACTGTATTTAAGCTAGCTTTGCCAGCCCTGGCAAGATTTGTCACAGTAACAATTGAAATAGCTGAAGATCATCTCTTTGCCAAACTGAACGGGCCAAACCTTTAATTCACAAGAACAAGTTGGTATTGTTGTGATTCCGTGCCATTGGGAGTTTCCGTGAGATTAAGCCAGAAAATAGTTTTGTTGTCTCCTAACTTCAAATGCAGATCCTGTAGATTGCTTAATGTTTTGAGGCATCAATTCCTTTATTCATAAGGTCCCTGTCTGGGTCCAACACCTGATGACAATTGGATCTGCAGAAGAAGCCATTTAATTACTAGGGGTGTTCAACCTTGGCAACATTAAGACTTGGGGACTTAACCTCCCAAATTTTCCCAGGCAGGGGAATTCTGGGAGTTGAAGAGCCCAGGTCTTAAAGTTGACATGGTTGGACACTCCTGATTCATCCCATCACTTCTTTGCCTCTTTTCCACAAAATAAAACGCAGTTAATTATTCTGTTCCACAAACTCGATGTCTTTTGCCTCCATTGTGGCTTCCAAATTTACCAAATGAAAAAAAAGCTACTGAAATAGGGATATGTGTGCTTCTGTGTATTTAAGGCTTATCTGAGTCTCAAAAAAATTGTCTTAAAAGAAGGCTGTGGCATCAAATCCCCAACTGCTTCTTTGAGAATCCTTTCCATTTGCTTGCTCCAGTGATGCAGTCTTTGAAGACTTTTTTCTTCCCTATCATGTTTGCAGAGAGATGACTAATCATCATTACACTCTGCTCCCTATTAACCCCTGATAGACATGAAAGGGCACAAAAGGATATTTCTGTCCTTAGCACCTGGGCCATTTTTCTTCTTCATTCATTGCTCTTTATGTCCACATGCGAAGGAGACTTGGTGACCGACCGACTTATCATACAGCCTTTGTTCTTCATGGCAATTTTTTAACCTTCCTTAGCTGCCTGGCCCTTCGCCTAAAGCTGAGCTAGCATTTTGTAGTCTTTCCTTCACTGGCACAGTTAGGAATGCCACGATTATTTAGTGCTGTCTTGGAGCCTTGAAGTTACCATCTACGCTTTCCATGTCAATGACCTATTAATTGCTCAGGCAATGTTGCTAATATGCTTACGTGAATCATGTTTGCAGCGGAAGATGGTGCCATTCCAACCTGTCACCAGATTGCAGCCCGTAAGGGTGATCTTGTGAATTGCCCTCTTTGTGTTACCACTTGAGAAAGCAGGGTATGAAAACAGCATGGCTCATCTCAAGGCAACCGAAAGGGGTCTAGATGAGTAGGGAATAGTGAGTGATTTCCTGGAATTTTCCCATTCAGGGAACTGCATCTGGAAGAGGAGAGGGACAGATTGCTGGAGATCCAGCAAGCAAGCAGGAATCCAGTTTCAGCCCGAGCTCTTGTTCCGAAGACATTTTCAGACAGGAGGGCTGCTTTTGCACCTAAAAGCTTGTGGTGTCAGCCCCTGGGATTTTATTTTTTTAAAAAAGTGTAATCGGAATCACGTTTCTGTCGCTTGAACGGATACAGTGCATCTTGCTTCTGGCAAGAATGGGGAATGTTTAAAAAATAACAAAAGAGGCAGAAGACAGTCGGGAAGGGGTAATGGGAAGTCATTTGAAGAAGTTAATGGAGACACAGAAAAGGAAGCATTAGATATCCGCTAGAGCAGAGGCCCCCAGCCTTTTAGACACCAGGGACCAGTTACGTGGGGAGAGCTTTTTCCGTGGACCGGAGGGGGCGTGGATGGGGCTTAGCTTGTTTGCACGGCCCGGTTTCTGGCATGCCACAGCCCGGTGCCAGTCCACAGAACGGGGGTTGGGGACCACTCAGCTAGAGTACATAGAAAGACACAAGGACCAGCAGAAGAAGTAGAAGTTGGTAAAGCTTAAAAGGTGGTGAGATCCAGAATTGAAGGCTAAAGAGAGGAGGGAACAAGTACAGGTAGTTCTCGGCTTGCAACATTTCATTTGGTGACAGTTTGAAATTACAGGGGGGGGGGAAAATAACATATGACCTTTTTAAACACTTACACATATGGCCACGTGATCAAAATTCGGACACTTGACCACCGGCATGTACTAATGGCGGTTGCAGTGTCCCGGGGTCATGTGATCACCTTTTGCAATCTTCTAACAAGCCCAATCAATGAGGAAGCCAGATTCACTTAGCCACTGTGTTATTCACTTAACAACCGCATGCTTCACTTAACAACTGCTGCAAGAAAGGTTGTAAAAATGGGGTGACTTAACAGCTGTCTCCCTTAGCAAGGGATGTTTTGGGCTCAAAGAGAGATGAGCAAAGAGTTCTGTCCTTCAACCCCAATATCAACCCTTCAGACTTGAGCTGAATTTTGCAGTCTCACACACTGATAACTTACCAGTAGTTCCTTCTCAGCCAGCCTTGTCATCTCCTGACCCTTGTTTTTCTTGACCTGTGGCTTCATCAATTAATTGCCTCGGTTGGCGTCTTGGCCCGTGCTGTGGCCGACGTCTTGTCAAGAAGGATCATTTTGCTCAATTGCTCTCCACAAAGCGCCGTGTGATGCTGCGCTTCGCACTGCTTTATGTTTGGATCTGCTGCAGGGGAAAGTGGCCTTGGTTTAGATTAAAGGTAAAGGTAAAGGTTCCCCCGCACATGCGTGCTAGTCGTTTCCAACTCTAGGGGCCGGTGCTCATCTCCGTTTCAAAGCCGAAGAGCCAGCGCTTGTCCGAGGACGTCTCCGTGGCCGGCATGACTAGACACCAAAGACGCACAGAACGCTGTTACCTTCCCACCCTAGTGGTCCCTATTTTTCTACTTGCATTTTTACGTGCTTTAGAACTGCTAGGTTGGCAGAAGCCGGGACGAGTAACAGGCACTCACTCTGTTACGCGGTACTCGGGATTCGACCCGCCAAATTGCCGACCTTCTGATCGACAAGCTCAGCATCCTAACCCACTGAGCCACCGCGTCCCTGGTTGGTTTAGATTACCATCTCCCTAATCAATTAGAGCATATATATTTTTTATTTTTATTTTTATTTGTTGCATCGGTGGATTTCTCCTTAATTGACAGTGTCAGCACTGTGAAACTGGAAAATGGGAAATGGAAATTTGCACAGCTGCTTTCTTTTTACTTAATAATAAGCTGGCATGGTGATGAGCCCCAGTTGGCTTGCATTGGCAGCAGCTCCGGTCACCTCCGAGAGAGGTCAGGGAGTAGACGCAAACTTCAACATGTGACTGGGAGGCTGTTGTAAATGCACAATTAGGAAGCCGAGAGCTATTTTCCCTAACCAGGTTGATTTTTTTTCCCCACAAGAAAACCCTAACCACTCCACCATCTTGTTGGGGAAGAGGTGGCTGCAGGAAATGGGCAACTTATAGGTTTGAGTCCAGGGGTAGGCAACCTCGGCTCTTTTATGACTCATGGACTTCAACTCTCAGAAGTGGAAGTCCATGAGTCATAAAAGAGCTGAGGTTGCCCACCCCTGGTAGACTGTTGGCATTTGATAGCAGTTAGGTGCCAATGGTGAGCTTTAATGTTTGGAAGGGTAAAATTAGTACCTTCCCACAATGTTCATGCACAACAGGTTTAAGGAATCAGATGTTGCCTAATGGTAACATCTGGAAAAGTACCAGTCTCTTTGGCAGTATAAGCCTCTCTTTGCCCTTCACAAAAAAAAAAACCCCAACAAAGTCAATGGAATCATCTGAATTTGTCCAGAGCTGTCAAAGTGCCACCCTGGTAGGAATTTGAATTTTATTGAAATTTTATTGAACTTTTTATAGAATTTTATTGAATTTATATACCGCCCTTTCCCGTAGGAGACTTTGGAATACAAAACTTGCTATTTTGAAGGGATTCGCCTCCTTGTTGATTTTTTTTTCTTTTTTTAGGAGGCCCTAAAAACAGACCTTTTTAATCAAAAGATTTTAATTTTGCTTTTGATCTGTTTTTGTTTACTTCTCAATGGCATCCGCTTGTAGTAGTTCCTGGTCAAACCTGGGTGGTAGTGTAGAGCTATAAATATCTCTTGAAGAAAATGTCTTGCAAAACATGTTTTTTCAGACCATTAAAGCAGCCACATCTTTTTCCAGTCTTCATAAGCTAAATGACTGTTTGATTACTGGGGAGAGAGTTTTAATTATTTGAAAAGAGGAGTTTTGTAAGCATTTTCAGACCCTGCAGAGGACCTCCTGAAGAATTTGCATACCTCTTCTCGTTAGTAATGAGATCAAAAACCAAAAGGAAAGCTTAGATCTGTAGGCTAAATTGGGAAAGTTAAAAAATTAATCCATCGTAGAAGATAATCCTGGCAAACGGTTTCTGTTCTGTTATCACGAAATTTATCAGGAAACTGTTCATGAATTGCTATTTATCATGAATTATTTCTCCATTTGATATCAATTCTCAGTTCTTTTGGTGCACACAGACCATTTCAAAAGCTTTCAACATTCAGGATGGCTATCCACCAGAGGACTGAATATAATTTTAGATCTAATTAAACTCTGTCATTTATTAATTGCTCTTTAGTTTTTTTGTTTTTTTGACAAGCCAACTCTGAATAGCTTGGCAGCGTTGAAGCAAGAAAAAAAACCAGGAACAGCTTATTATGTTAGTTCTTTCCTTAACATTCTAAATTTGTCTTTTTTTTTAACTTGCCTCGGCTGATGTATGTTTCTGCGTGCATATTTTTTCTGTGGCAGAGGCTTGTTATTCCAAGCAAATTGCTCTCATCCCAGCCCCAAGATTTCAAGGCATACTCTTATTAAACAGCAAAGGATGACTGAATCTTTTCATAATGTAAGCCATGAATTTATCATATGCCATAAAACAAAGCTAGAATTTGTAAGATCCAAGTATAAATCCTCTAATATAATTGTAAATTAGTTGTTCCTTCTTCAGATATTTGACATCCTTTCATTAGGCTGTTTGTTTATGTCATTAGATGCCCATTGAGTGCCTGATGGCTTGGATGCTCATCACACGATAAACAATAAAGTGTAATAGCTGGGCTCACACCACAGTTTTGGAGCAAGGCATGCAACAGAATTCTGGAAGGGAAAAGAGATTAAGATCTAATGAAGACTTGACATCGTTTGTTATTTCAATCTTAGTCATTCCTTCTTGTAAAGAGACATAGTGTGGTTGAAAACTGCTGTTTTTTAAAGCAAAGGAACACATTTCAAGCACTTAAGTCCTGGTAGTGCAGTGGTTAGAATGCAGTATTGCAGACTAACTCTGCCCGCAGCCAGGAGTTCGATCCGGATCAGCTCAGGGTGGACTTACCTTTCCATCCTTCTGAGGTCGGTAAAATAAGTCAAGATTGTTGCGGGCAAGATGCTGACGCTGTAAACCACGTAGAGAGCGCTGTAAAGAATTACGAAGCGGTTTATAAGTCTTGAGTGCTATTGCTATTGATGTAGGGAGGAAGAGCTAGCATATTTTATTTATTTATTAAATGTATAGGCTGCCCATCTCACGATCAAGCAACCCTGGGTGGCTTACATATGTCAAAAATAGCAAATATAAAACAATCGAAGGCTAAAAAACATTAGGGATTAAAAATGAAGACATTAAAATTAGAAAAGTGGAACATGGATACGAAAGACCAATGCGCAAATGGCATGAAGATGAGGTCTTCTCTTCTACTAGTCACGTCCAGAATGGGACGTCCCCATCAAGACCCCTGGCCAATCAGGAGACCCTGAATATATGAACTTAATCTACCCAAGTATGAACATGGCTTACATGATGTAAGTTTCTTATAGTGGTATATCACTCTGCTGCTGGCTGTCCTACTTCTACACAATCTTCCCACTTAGCTCCTTTGATTGCAATGACTCCCAGAGCATTGGTGGCAATCGTTTGCTACCCACGATTTTTGATGGAAATGAGGCTGCTTACTATTTGATCAGTCCCAGACCTGTCTTAGAGAAGTCGTGCAAGGCTGTAATGTCTACAGTAAGTTATAGCAAGGTGTGATGTAGGATACTGTGAACCTCGCGCTCCCTAGATTTATACATAGTTTGGGCGGCAGGCCGCTGGTCTCCAGTGCAACGTTGAGGAAAATAATTTCCTGACTATCTCAAAGGATTCTGTCTTTCTCTGTAGCAGAGGTAGTCATGTAGAAAATCATTGGAGAGTTTTTATCATACCAGAAATTGATTGTGTACCTGTGTCTGTACGTGCGTGCATGCATTCCTTCATTTCAGAAATAGGTTTGGTCACAGGATAATAATTTTGTTTTAGACATAAAGGAGAGCCTTGGTGGAGAGTCATCAGAGCCATGACGTTTTGTAAGGTCTTGAAAAACCACAGTCTAGGAATAACTACTTTCTTATTGGATTTGTTTAATATAGATATCAATGACTCAGCCCTCACCTTCATTGTGCCACGGGGCTTTTGTCTGCAGCCTCTGACTCATGCTTGTGTTAGACTCCTTGGTCCGTGTTTTAGGAGGGGGAGGGGGGCAACATCGTTGTGAACCCCGTGCGCCTGGCGTGAGCAGTTAAAAAGCTGACAGCCTGGGTTTGAGACCTGAGCAACGCATGATGGAGCAAGCTCCCGTTTTTGCTCCTGCCCACCTAGCAGTTTGAAAGCATGACAGTGCGAGTAGGTAAATAGGTACCACTTCGGTGGGAAGGTAGCAGAGTTGCATCTTTCACCGCACACTTTATGCAGCGGCATGATGTGCTGACCACATGACCGTGGAAATGTCTTTGAACAACACTGGCTTCCTCAGCTAAGAAGTAGAGACGGGCACCGTCCCCCAGAGTCGGACACAACTGGATAGGGGAAACCTTTTATCTTTCATCAACGAGTCATATAATTGGATGGCTCTTTGTGGAATTCTTTCATCATACGCCCTATAGCCAAAGACATTCCATGAAAAGGGTTTTTTAATTCACTCTTCAGCATTATTAATTACTTGCATTATGTGTGGAAACTCCTCAGTTGAGTTGTCCTCACTTTTATAGCTGATTGTTGTCCCGTACTTCAAGTCTTGGTGAATTTTTTTGTAGTAGTCTTTTTGCTCTATGAGTGGATGTTCTGAATTAATATAAGAAATGTCCATGTGGAATCAGCTGAAATACTTAGGAATGCTTGTGGAGGATGCTGATAGAGGACCTGTGGGGGAGAAGCAAAAAACATATACTTTGTATAGAACAGATGTCTCCAAATTTGGCAATTTTAAGACTTTGCGGACTTCAACTCCCATGCTGACTAGCTGAGGAACTCTCGAAATTCAAGTCCACAAGTCTTAAAGTTGCCAAGTTTGAAGAGGCCTCTTATAGAAGACCCCAGCTTCAGTCTACATGACCTGTGAATTGAAAGGGAAAAGATGGCTTCTTCCCAAGATCTTATTACCAGCAGGCTAGCAATCAAGTTAGATGAACAGATAATCTAACTACGTACAAGCAATATCTTGCATGATCTGACCTGTTCTCTTCTTGTGCCCATAATTACGTGTCCTTCTAAGTGCAACCGAGACTAATTCAATAGCACTTCCTATTTCAGAAAGCCTTTTTTTTGAGGCTTGCACAGCAGAACTGTTTTCTTCTTCCGAGCGCAGACTTAAAGCTCACCGTTCCGATGCTTGAGAATTTTGCTCTTGCTTGCGAGCTGCATTGCTCTTCTCCATATTAACTTTTCATCTTTGCTGTGGCAGCTATAATTGCAATTTTCACCTGGCACGAATATCTGGACTCAATCAAATTGGGCACTGGACCATGCTGGAATACGGAATGAAGGCTCCGAAATATGAATTAAACATGCCAGACTTCACTGCACCTTGTTCCTCTTGCCAGCTGGCAGAAATTGTCAGGCCTGTCACTTAGCCCTAATCTTCTGGAAGTGAAGAAAGAGACGATTTTCCAGGAGTTCCAAACTGGGAACTCCTTTTCTAGCCGTTCTGCTTTCTAACACAAGCTTACTTCTTTCTGCATACGGAAGTCGATCATTTTTAGGTAATGCAGTCTTAACTTTAAACAGTCCAGACCAGGGAAGAGGAAGCTGCTTTTCGGGAGGGGAGAATGTTTTGGGTTTTTTGCTCTCTTACACAATAGTGCCTTACTCCCACTTACAACCACTTGGAGAGATAATAATAATAATAATAAGTTGGAAGGGACCTTGGAGGTCATCTAGTCCAACCCCCTGCTCAGGCAGGAAACCCTATACCATTTCAGACAAATGGCTGGCCAGTCTCTTCTTAAAAACTTCCAGTGTTGCAGCATTCACCACTTCTGGAGGCAGGTTGTTCCACTGGTTAATTGTTCTAACTATCAGGAAATTTCTCCTTAGTTCTAGGTTGCTTCTCTCCTTGACTAGTTTCCATCCATTGCTTCTTGTCCTGCTTTCAGGTGCTTTGGAGAATAGCTTGGCTCCCTCTTCTCTGTGGCAGCCCCTGAGATATTGGAACACTGCTATCATGTCGCCCCTCACCCTTCTCTTCATTAAACTACACATACCCAATTCCAGCAACCGTTCCCTATATGTTTTAGCCTCCAGCCTCCTAATCATCTTTGTTGCTCTTCTCTGTACTCTTTCTAGAGTCTCGACATCTTTTTTACATCGTGGTGACTAAAACTGGATGCAGTATTCCAGGTGTGGCCTTACCAAGGCATTGTAAAGTGGTATTAGTACCTCACGTGATCTTGATTCTATCCCTCTGTTAATGCAGCCTAGCACTGTGTTGGCTTTTTTGGCAGCTGGTGAAGTTGATGCAGAGTATGAGACTGCTAATTTTGGTGACCTTTTCACACACACACACACACACACACACACACACACACACACACACAGGTTGCAGTAGTTGTCTACCCGTATATCTATGGGGATATATACAGGTAGTTCTGGACTTATGACTAGTCGCTTAGCTACCATTCAAAGTTCAGATGGATGTAAGGGAATACTAGGCTGAGCCCGGGGGTGGTGTCAAATGCGCCATCAGTTTGGAGTCTCTATACCCTCATAGGAGATCTAAGCCCACCCTCGTTAAAGTCCATTGACTCTTATCTGACGCCAATTCACCTTGACCATTAGGTCAGATTCTTGTCTACAGGTCTCATGAAAAGGAATTCATAATACTTTTGAACTCTGTCCTGGTTCCTGATTTTCTTGCACCTGACAATGGACCCTCCCAAAAGCTACTTTAGGACACAGTTCTGAAGTTTTGATGTGACCACGATTTGCAATGTTTTTTTTGGGGGGGGGGGAGGGACTGGTGTTTACTTCTGGTTTCCAGCAAAAAAAAAAAAAAACCCACCCCGTAGCAAACAATGGGTTCATTTAACAACAACCGTGTTCCCTTTACCTCTGTTCCCTTCACGCGTAACTACCGCAGCAAAGCAGGTTGTAAAATCAGGCCCGGGTCACACAGTGACATGCTTTACAACCATCGTGATTTACAAGGATAATTGCCAGGCTCCATTAAGGTTGGAAGTGGAGGACCACCTGTAAATAAATATGCAATAAATTAACTATTAAGGATTCATTCGTGGGAATAATGGTAGTGCAGCAAAACAAAGTCCAAGGCAATAGCCCGCAAGCACTGCCCCCCACTCCCCTCCAGGAGTATGGCAAAACCCAAGGAGAGAAGAGAATGGGAATTGGGTCAGGGAAGAAATAGGAAAGCAATATAGATATGGCTTCTGACACCTGCTTATATTAAGATCAGCTTCCGTGTCAGGTTTTATGCATCAAGGTTCTACTTTAACAAGCCAAAGATCAGATGGGAAACTCTTCCTGTTTACCCAGGAAAACAAAAAGTTCCCAATAGCTCTGAATGAATGCCAAGTCAAAAATATCAACCAGGCGTCCAGGGCACGAGAGGTTTTGTCTATTGCCCTTTCCTTTCGGGAGGTAGAATGACTCCGTGTCAAACATCCAAGATCGTTTTTTAAAAAAAAAAGAAAGAAAGAAAAAAATGTGCCAAAGAACGAATTAAGGTTGATAAGGCAGCCTAGCAGCAGAGACAAAATTCTATCTGTTGAGTTCCAACCTATTGCCCAAGCTGTGATTTATCGGGCTGTAATTTTCAAGTCGATCTCGGATTGCTTAATTTAATTTATGTGCATGTGTCAGAGCACGTAAGACCCAGAAGAATGTCATGCTCATAACTAACAAGATGAAATGAATGGGTCAAGGTGACTTACTGCTCTCCAGCGTGACTTCGGTGTTTGTTTTTTAGCCTAGTTGGTCTGTTAGACTGTCTCCCCTTCTCCCTGCCTGCTTGAAACAGCCTATCAGCAAATTCAGCTCCGTGATTCATATAATCAAGTCTATTGTTGAACAGCGAAACCATTTCAGAAAAGCTTCCGCTAAAAAGTAATGGCTTCGTTTCCAATTTCACCATAATGACAAGCGCCCTGAATGGCTTTACATGAAAAAAGGACACAAAGCTTCCCGTCCACGTTGCGCAAGCTGAAAGCAACACTACTCTTCCTGTTCTAGCTTAAACAGGCTTGTTGTAAAATAATATATATATATATATATATATATATATATATATATATATATATATATATATATATATATATATATATATATATGACAAAAAATAACATGAAGAGCTCTGAGCTTTAACCCTGCTGCATAAATGCTGAATGTCACTGTGAGATTCTTTTCGATATAGAGTTCAATTTTAGTGGCAGGCAATCAACTGGTAAAAAAATGGCATTCCTTTTGAAGGCTTTAAGCAACATATGCATTGTGCCATATATATTTTTTTTAATTGCATTCTAGCTGGACAGCTGAGTCAGTCTGCACACTTCGCCCTGCAGCTTCCATATACGGTTTTAGGTCTGGGTCGAAGCGCTAATTTTCTTGATCATTTATTCGTCGGCATCCCTCGCCCCTCGGGGGAAAAGGTATGTAAAAAGCACTACTCTGCATGGAATTATCTTAATATTTAAGATAAATCTGTGTGTTATGTTTCAGGGTCATGCCCTGGAATCAAATCATGTTGGGTTCTTCTCTTAGGGATAGAGTAATAAATGTTGAGACTCTAGAAAGAGTGCATAGAAGAGCAACAAAGGTGATCAGGGGACTGAAGGCTAAAACATATAAAGAATGGTTGCTGGAATTGGGAATGTCTAGTGTAATGAAGAGAAGGACTAGCAACCTTCCAATATCTCAGGGGTTTCCCCAAAGAAGACGGAGTCAAGCTATTCTCCAGAGCACCTGAAAGCAGGACAAGAAGCAACGGATAAAAACTAACCAAAGAGAGGAGCAACCTGGAACTAAGGAAAAACTTCCTGACAGTTAGAACAATTAATAATTAATAATAATAATAATAATTTTGGTGTGAATTGCATTCTCCAATGCTGCAAACTGTGGGTTTATGTGATCGTTGATTATATGCCTTCAAGCAGGGATCAACTCTTTAGACACCAGATAGATAGATTTTCTCCATCCTGGTCCTTCAGGTGTTCCAACGGTGAACCCACCACCACTGTTACTGGGTCCCTCCATCTTGCTGGCGTGAAAATTCCCAGGGGAATTTTAAAAAATCTTTCCCCCTCCCAAGAAAGTTTCGGAGTTTACCAACAAGGATGGCATTGTCCACCATCAGTAAAATTCCTTGGAACTTAAGTAGGGGGCAAAAAATTCTTTTGAGAATTAGCCAGTTTTCAGAGAACTGTAGCATTTTATTTGTTTTAATTAATTAAATTTAAGTTAAATTAAAATGTTAACATTGGTTTTTTTTAAATGTATTGTTTAAATGCTGTAAATAAAAATGAATTGATTTGGTTTCTGCAGCATCGTTTTATTTAGTAAGATGAACTAACAAGTGTCCGCTGGGGGATCTTTCTTCATTCCAGGCTACCAGAAAACAAGAATGGACAGCTATCATCCCAAATTCCCAGCTTATTGTCATTCCATTTCCTCACCATCTTCCTCGGAGGTAAGCGTTCTTCATTTCAGCCAAATTAAGTTCGCCAGACGAGTTTTCATGCGTGCTTGCTCAAATATCTTCCAACGAGACCTGATAATTTCCTCCTCTTGCAGAATTCTTTGCATCTTGGAAAAATAAAATCAGAATATTTAGTTTGCGCAGAACGCCCCCCACCCCAAAAAAACCCCATCCCAAATTATAGGCTGGGCATGCTTTACACTCCTACGCGTTTGTCCCAGAGACAAATACCATTTTCCAGCAGGGATCAGCAATCCAACACCCTAAATGTCAGGCATGTTCTCAATCCCTTCCCCCAATTGTATTCAATTAAAACTATTTTTAAATGTGGTACCGATAGAAGAGAATATTTGAGGGGGGCTCCTGGGGGCTCTCTGAGCTTGGTTGTTTTCTTGCAGACGTTTCATTACCCAAAACTAGGTAACGTCATCTGTGCCATTGCTCCTTTAAGAGAATACTTGTCTTCCCCTTGCTACCCCAGAATCTGGATTTGCAGATTCAGCTTTTTTCATTTATTTTTTTTCTTCACCAGGTGACTGCGTTTCTCTAAGAATCACTAAGTTTCTTGGACTCCTCTGTTCAGGTCTCCCTTTCTGATCTTGCTTTCTCTAAGCCAGGGGTAGGCAACCTTGGCTCTTTTATGACTCGCGGACTTCAACTCCCAGAATTCCTGAGCCAGCCACGCTGAGGGGAAAGGGAGAGGTTTCCAAGCCTGAGCCATGCTGGCTCAGGAATTCTGGGAGTTGAAGTCCACGAGTCATGAAGGGGCCATCGTTCCCTATGCTGGCTCAGGAATTCTGGGAGTTGAAGTCCCCGAGTCATGAAGGGGCCATCGTTCCCTATGCTGGCTCAGGAATTCTGGGAGTTGAAGTCCACAAGTCATAAAAGAGCCAAGGTTGCCTACCCCTGCTCTAAGCGGTCTCTTTACATGGTGTCCCTCCATCAACTGTCTTCCTTCTGCATCCTGAGAACTGACCTTCCTCCTCCTTCCTCTCTTTTAGCCATTTTTCTTCTCCTTGCCTTGGAGTCTCACCATCTCCCTCATAGTGCAGGTATTTCCTCAACTTACAACACCTCCGCCCTGTGCGTTCCCACAGAGAGGGCCTCCTCAGGGTGCCTCCGGTCAGAGAATGCCGGCTGGTGGCCCCCAGGGGGAGGGCCTTCTCTGTGGGCGCCCCGGCTTTGTGGAATCAACTGCCGGTTGAGCTCCGGATGGCACCGGATCTCCGCTCCTTCCGGCGCGGGTTAAAGACCCACCTGTTTGAACTAGCTGGCCTGGCCTGATGGGGAGTTAATTTGGGTTTTAAATATTTGTATATTTTATTGTTTTATCTTGGGCATTAATTTAATTCTATTTTAACTTTTGTAGTTTTGTATTTTTATTATATGCCCTGTTCACCGCCCTGAGTCCTTCGGGAGAAGGGCGGTATAAAAATTTAATAAAACTAAACTAAACTAAACTTCATTTAGTGACAGTTCAAAGTTGCGATGGCACTGGAAAAAAGGGACCTACGATCGTTTTTCCACAGTTACGACCGTTGCGGCACGCCTATGGTCATGTGATCAAAATCCAGATGCTTGTCCACTGACTCCCATTTGTGACAGTTGCGGTGTCCCCGGGATCATGTGATCCCCTTTTGTGACCAACAAAGTCCGTGGGGAAGCCAGATTCGCGTAACAACTGTGTGACTAACTTGACCGCCGCAGCGATTCCCTTTCTCTGGCAAGAAAGGTTGTAAAATGGGGCAAAATTCACTTCACTAATATCTCACATAGCCACAGAAATTTGGGGCTCAACTGTGGTCGTAACTCGAGGACTACATGTACCTACCAGGACTTCAGATGGGCCTGGTTTCCCTTCAGAGTTGACTTCTTCCTTCACAGGGTTTTGGTTGACCCTCTTTTTCCGCATTTCATTTATCTAAGCTCCAGCCTGGGGATATAAGACTCCAGCCAATGTTCTCCAACTTGCCTTTAAATCTCTAATCTTTTGTCTCCCTGTCTGTTTTCTCTCAGGGACTGGATATCCTTTATCTCTCTCTCTTTTTTTCCCCCCCCCATGCACACCATTTACTCTCAGTCCCTGGATACTTGTACCAAATCCCACTTGTAAAAACCGTCTGTGACAGTACCAAACACAAAAACTGTGTGTGATTTTTCCACCCGAAAGCTATCTTATTGTATTAAGTTCAGCTCCCGTTCCTTTGTTTTCTAAACTTAACATTAATTCTGGGCTTGCCTTTATTTTCCTCTCTCTCTCTCTCTCTCTCTCTCTCTCTCTCTCTCTCTCTCTCTCTCTCTCTCTCATCTCTCATCTCTCTCTCTCATCTCTCTCTCTCTCTCTCTCATCTCTCTCTCATCTCTCTCTCTCTCTCTCTCTCTCTCTCTCTCTCTCATCTCTCATCTCTCTCTCTCATCTCTCTCTCTCTCTCTCTCTCTCTCTCTCTCTCTCTCTCTCTCTCTCTCTCTCTCTCTCTCTCTCTCTCTCTCTCTCTCATTCTGTTGTCTTCCTTACCAGTTTATTTCTATTCTTATTGAAGCTATAAATTTCTGTCTCTGGGTTCTCTGTTTCTACGTTCCTATTTCTGCACTGGCAACACTTTTTTTTTTAAATTGTAACTATTTCTTAGCTCTTTACATCTTTCCTTTCCGCCCCACCCCAGGTTTTCAGCTTTTGTAGCCCATCTTAGTCCATTTGCACATGGAAACCACTCACCCCCAACACCCCGCACCCCACCCCGCTCCTTTAGAAATGTGCAAATGGGCTTTTCTTTCGCCTCCAGCACTTAAGAGTTCTCTATATCTGGAGTTGGTGTGTAAAGCTCTGCGCTTGGATTGCTGCTCGCAGTGGACTTGGTTTTCCCCCCTCCTCCTTTCTTTCTCCCTATCTCTCAGTAGTCTTGCAGCTCCAAGAACTGAACTTTCCACTTGCTGGTCCTTGACTTACCACCCTTCGTTTAGCGACTGCTCAAAATTAGCATGGCACTGAAAAAAAAAGGGACTGATCCATGGGCCCTTGCCCTTAGGACTGTCGCATCGTCGCCAAGACATGCAGAAACTGGGACACTGGGCAACCAGTATATATTTGTGACAGTTGCAGTGTCTCGTGATCGTATGATCGCCATCAGCCGGCTTCTGAAGAGCAAAATCAGCGAGGAAAGCCAGATCCACTTAATGACTGCATGATTCACTTAACGGTTGCAGTGATTTATTGAACAACCGCCTGGCTTAGCGATGGAAATTCTGGCCCCAGTTGTGGTTGTAAGTCAAGGACTCTCTGTATTGCTACGGTTGTAAGTGTCTCTTTCCCACATCTCTACTGTCTCCAATAGAAGAGAATTGAACCCTGGAGTCCTAGGACTCCACCGTCTGCTGTTCGCCCTGACGTAACTCCTTCCTTGACACAACCACACACACACACACACACACACACTTGCTTTCAGTTTCTTTTTATAAAACAAATTCTCCAATGAAAGAGGTCAGGCTGTTTTAATCCAGGTAGCCCAAAAACTCCAGAACCCAGAAAAAAGAAATATTCCTACTTACTCTGGGTGATGAATTCACTCTTCCGTACATAGTAAAGTTGAAGAGTAGCTGTTCTTGTCGGGAGGAGGGCTCAAGAGGGGAATTAGTCTGGAATTGTTACATAAACACACGAGAGCAAGGTCTGACCCTCCCTGGATGCCTTTGAGCCTTATTTGGTCTTTCCTAGGCAAAAGCTGCCATCTGGGGAGATTCCTGTATTATAGGCAGAGAACAATAAAGTAGCTAGTTTGAACTCTACACGTGCAGGTCTGATTGTTCGCGCCTGACAGATACAGTGGAGTAAATACAACTTTTCAAAGTATCCTGCCACATATTACAAATTCCTTTTTAGAACTATATACTTAGGTAGGAAAATTGATACCTTCATGTAAAAGTAACAAAAGGCATTCAAGGATTTGAACAATGAAAATAACACGCAGAATTATCCCAAGGAATAACTTGGAAATCTAATTTAAGCTCTGATGACTCAAGACATGGTAAAGCATCATGAGGTTCTTGTAATAAGATCTCAGCTCCACAAAGCAATGCCTCTGAGTTGTGATACTCCTTCTTTCAAATAAAACAATAAATATTCAGGTGTCAAAGAATTCCTTCCTCTAAATGAATTTTAATCATTATTCTGTTATTTTACTCCTGGCGTTTACTGAAGAACTGCCATTCCAGATTTATCTGTGTTCTAAAAAGACTACATGGATTTCAGTTTTCGGTCTGTTTAAAACTTATTGATCAGAGAGTCTGACCTCAACAGTTGATAAATCTTTATAATAATCCTACAACAAAACCATTCTTGTTAATAAAAAAAGATCATGGTTTATGAATATTTTGAACTTGAGCATTTGTTTCATAATGTAATCATAGGGCAGTTGGTTGAGAAAAAGCGAAGACTGACTGAATAAGAAATATTTCTAGAAATAGAGAAGTCAAAGAGGAAAGGCAGGTAGGGTATTTTTTTGGTTTGGGTTGGGTTTGGGTTATTCCAATTCAGCACACATCGTTATTATTTTTTCTTTTTTAAAAAAAAAGCAAGAGAAAGAATAAAGACTTAACAGGAGAGAATTGGGAGAAACAATTGGAGCATCTCTTTCGAATGAGTCTCCTGAATAACGGCGTTATTTTCCATCTATGCCCAAGCTGGAATCGCTCTCGTGAATTGGGCAGGGACATTTCATTTTGTTGAAATGCATTAAGTGCAATCGATATCAAGCAGCTTTCGTTCTGAGAAAAGCGCACGATGATCCATGAGTGACTAAATGCTCCCTCCCTGCTATATATTGACATACTATTTATGAACTTCCAATAATCTATGCAGCCATTTGCCAAGCAGTTAAATACAGGGCAACCATCGCTTTTTTTTCCCCTCCTCCTTCTCCCCCCCCCTCTACAAATCCCCTCTCTTCTAGCACTGATGATGTTAGCTAGTTTGGGTCATGAAACGTCTGCAAGAAAACAGCCAAGCTCAGAGAACACCAAGGACCCCTCATTTAAACCACCATTCTTCTTCTTCTTCTTCTTCTTCTTCTTCTTCTTCTTCTTCTTCTTCTTCTTCTTCTTCTTCTTCTTCTTCTTCTTCTTCTTCTTCTTCTTCTTCTTCTCCTCCTCCTCCTCCTCCTCCTCCTCCTTCTCACACTGATGATGTTAAGTTTGGGTCATGAAATGTCTGCAAGAAACAGCCAAGCTCAGAGAGCACCAAGGACCCCTCATTTAAACCACCATCATTCTTCTTCTTCTTCTTCTTCTTCTTCTTCTTCTTCTTCTTCTTCTTCTTCTTCTTCTTCTTCTTCTTCTTCTTCTTCTTCTTCTTCTTCTTCTTCTTCTTCTTCTTCTCCTTCTCCTTCTCCTTCTCCTCTCCTCCTCCTCCTCCTCCTCCTCCTTCTCCTCCTCCTTCTCCTCCTCCTCCTCCTCCTCCTCCTCCTCACACTGATGATGTTTAGCTAGTTTGGGTCATGAAATGTCTGCAAGAAAACAGCCAAGCTCAGAGAGCACCAAGGACCCCTCATTCCAACCCTGAGCTACAGATATTCTCCTTTATTGATGTGTATCAGCATGTGTATTGCGCACATACGTTTTATATCTTTATTTCAAAGAACTCTACCTATAATTATGGAGGAGGAGGAGGTCTTCTTAGTCTACTACAAGGCATCTGAGTGATATTAATATACAGGTAGTCTTCAACTTACAACACTTCATTTAGTGACCGTTTGAAGTTATAACAGCACTGAAATAAAGTGACGGCCATTTTTCACCTTTTACAAGGCTGGCAGCATCCCTACAGTCATGTGACCAAAATCCATCTTTGCGACGGTCTCAGTATCCCAGGATCACATGATTTCCCCTTTTGCAGCCTTCTGACCAGCCAAGTCAATGGGGGGAAGCCAGATTCACTTAACAACCGTGTTACTAACTTGACAACTCCAGTAATTCACGTCACAACTGTGGCAAGAAAGGTCTCACTCGGCAAAAGAAATTTGGAGCTATATCGTGGTCGTAAGCCGAGGACCACCTGCATCGGCGTTACCTAAAAGTTACTTCTGTGAGGCTGAAGGAAAGAGCTGCCTTTCTTTACTTTGGTTCAGACAACCGAAACTTGCCTGCTGAAGCTGTGAAAGAAACATTATGAATGCTGTGAAGAAAACAGAGAGAGAGAGAGAGATGCTTTGAATGGCCTGTTCCTAGTTATCACCCCTTCATATCATAAAACCTGCTTATTTGTCATACATGCATCCCTTCCCATAATCCGATAGAAATTGAGAATGTAAATATTCTTACTGCGATGGTTTTGTGGCACAATTAGCCAGATGTTTAGACTGGATTTGGCAATTTTTATCCTCCTATCGAGTGCCTCCCAAGAAACCGGACAGGCAGATGTTGTCGTTTGATGGGGTTGAAGGCATTGTTGCAGGATGGAAACTGTTCCGAGTAAAGCTGCCTTTTGAATTGATGGATGGTGATTGTCAACGCCAATGGTGTTCAAATGGTGCTCCAGATGTTTGGGAATTGTACCCAAGAGGCCCGTCACGATTACTACTATCTTTCTTCCTCCTCTTTCCCCCCCCCCACCATAGTCGTTCTGTTTGCAGGTCCTCGTATTTTATGATTTTCCCCAGTCCTTTATCCTATATTACACTTGTCTCCAGGTGCTACAACATCCATTATCCAGACTTTTTTTTTACTTTCCTATTGACAGTTGTTAAGTGTGGGCTGTTAGGTAGCAAATGCTTGTCGCTTTGAATTCCAAAGTCCCAGAGCCTTTTAACGTCTTCATTTTCTATAACTGTTGTCTATTTTGTGGTCCCACGAGTTACTATTACTCAATCTTAGAAAATTGGCTTATCTCCTTGTTTTCTTTCCGCCACCCGATTTTCTTCATTTTTCCCTATTGATTCTGTTTGCACGTGTGAACTTTGCAGTAAGTCAACAGCTTCAAAATACAAGTTCAAACGTTACTCTGACGTTGACAGATGTGCTGGGAAACAGAGAGAAGTTGTTACTGATGCCTTTACTCCCTAGTCTAAAGCTCCACATCAGGGAGGCTATGGGTCAAACATCTGTCTCTGTCTTGGCTTTCCTCATCACCTGTGGAAGGTTTTCTCTTCATGGCCATCTACAGGACCACTGATTTTTCTCGGATTCTTCTCTTTCCCCCCAGCTGGAGTGCTAAGCTGTACCTGACCCCCAGCAAAATTGTACTGCTAACAGCAATTACCTTAATTGGAGTCTGTGTCTTCATTTTAGCCATAATTGGCATACTGCACTGGAAAGAGAAGGTAAGCTTGTCAATATTTTTCTACCTTACTCGTCAAGCTAAGGCCACATTTAGAAAGAGACTGGAATCATGCTGAGACTTGAAAGTAGAAAGAATAGCAATAGCACTTAGACTTATATACCGCTTCATAGTGCTTTTACAGCCCTCTTTCAGTGGTTTACTTAGTCAGCCTGTTTCCCCCCCCCCCACTCCCCAACAATCTGGGTCCTCGTTATACTGACCTCGGAAGGATGGAAGGCTGAGTCAACCTTGAGCCAGTCAGGATCGAACTGCCAGCAGTGGGCAGAGTTTGAATATGGCATCTTAGTCACTGCACCACCACGGCACTTTACATTTTAAATTAAATTCAAATTAATTTAAATCTTAATTTAAAATTAAATTTTAAAGCTACTCTTTAAATTTTAGATGAGCTTTCCCATGGCACAAAGACACAATTTGCTCAGCCGGAGTCCATGCAACATCACCAAGCCAGGGCTGCACAACATTTTCCAGGCTAATGGAAACACACAGCCTTTGTCTGTCCTACTTACAGGATGCATTCCAAAATTTACTGGAACGCTGCTCCAGGACTGAAGCTATATTTCTTCCCCTTCCCTTTGCGTGTATCTGTTATTTAAATAGTTTGTGGGTTTATTCTCCAGTCATGTATTCAATCACCTCCCCTTTTCTGCCACATTTCTGTAACAGTGGTTGGAGGCGATCAAGGCTGGGGGTGGCCTCACGGCTTAAGTCGTACACCTCTGTATAAAAATTGTAAGGCAGGGCGGCCAATAACAGACTCCCCATTGCAGAAGGCAAAATCCCAACAAAACCACATGGTTATCAGTCTTTAGAAGTCAGGTCACTGTGTGCGGACAGAACAAATATTTTCCACTGAGCAGGAGTTCAAGGCATGACGTTGATACCATGAACCCAGGTTTATCCCTTAAGACAACCCCCCCGCATATGTGAAAAACTAACTTGATTTTTTATTTTTGGAAGTTCCAAGTGTTTTTAAGGTCTGAAATAGATAGTAAGCCTCAGGAAGACCTAAGACACTCCCTTTCTCATTAAATCCCCCATTTTTACACCAAGTTTTTTAGAGGTTTTTTTTAAGCTACAGCATTTTCTTCCATAATCTCCTTCCTTCCTTCCTCCCTCCCTCCCTCCCTTCCTTCCTTCCTTCCCTCCTTCCTTTCTCCCATGCTTCCTTCCTCCCTTCCTTCTGTCTCTCTTATCTTCCCTCCCTTCCTTTCTTCGGTTAATTAGGGAATGTGTGGGAACGGTGACCATTGCTAGGATTAGAAGGACAAGAGTCTTCTGCTCTCCCAATTTGCTCTCCAAGGTTATAGAGCGGGATTAAAATAGCCTTTTAGAAGTTTGTTGAGCTGGAAACGTTTGGGTGACCTCTGCCCGTGTGTGTGTGTGTGTGTGGGGAGGTATCTTTCATTCATTGCGGCTCCAGCAATGGAACGGAATTTAAATCGGCCCCTTTTTTCTGGTTTAGCTCGGCTGCAATAGAAAGCAGTCGCTTCCCTCCGAATCAAGTGCCCTCGCTGGCTTCCTTATTGACAAGCTTCAAAACAGACATTTTACCAACCATGAGCAAAGCTGCTATTTTACTCTGTTGAAACGCATTGATTCCCAGAAGTTACTTAAAAGGCTTCCTTTCAGCGCCACAAAATAAAAAGCCTGTCCCCATTTCTCATTGGGCTTCCTATTCATAGCTGACCATTCAGCAGCAGGATAGACAGAAAGCGTTGCTGTCTAGGCGAGCCATAATCATACCTCTGGACATGATTACCTTTTTGAGGCTTGCGATGGCTTGTTGTTTGCCGCTGATGGCATAAAAGTAACCTAGTTTAGTGTCTCCAAAAGGTTTTGCTTGCAAATTAGCCAAGCTCTAACCATGGATGCTTGCGCAACCTTAGCACCAAAGAGCAGGCCAGGACGTACAGCTATTGTACAGCTGTTGTCCTTGAGACAACAACTGACTTTATATGCCGAACTATGTTAGGACAAAGGCAGGCGGTGGCTCAGTGGGTTAGGACGCTGAGCTTGTCGATCAGAAGGTTGGCAGTTTGGCGGGTCGAATCCCGAGTGCCGCGTAACAGAGCTTCTGCCAACCTAGCAGTTCGAAAGCACGTAAAAATGCAAGTAGAAAAATAGGGACCACTCCAGTGGGAAGGTAACAGTGTTCCGTGCGCCTTTGGCGTCCAGTCATGCCGGCCACATGACCACGGAGACGTCCTTGGACAAGCGCTGGCTCTTCGGCTTTGAAACGGAGATGAGCACCGGCCCCTAGAGTTGGAAACGACTAGCACGCATGTGCAGGGGAACCTTTACCTTTTATGTTAGGACAGTCATTCTTTCGCTCTTTGGCCCCTCAGTTCTAAACAGAGCATTATAATCCATCAATTGGCCGCTGGGCTTTTTAAAGAAACAGAAGATAATAGAGCAAAAGGCCCACAATATTAGCGCCCAAAGGAAGTGCCTGTTTTGAAGAAAGGCATGGAAACTGGACCAGCATGAAAGAAACCTGATGATAGGATGAAGGCTTTGTTTTGCTGCTTCCAAGCCCGAGTTTCAACAGCAAAATTTTCCTTACAGAAATTGTTCAAATTAAGTATAGTTTAGGATGGACCTCTCCCCACCACCACCCCGTGGTACAGGAGATGGGATGCAACAGAGAAAGCATCTGTGTGCTTCGCAATTAAGGCTAAATGGGAATTGCTGTGGTGTAGTTCCTTTAACATGCCAGAAGCATTTCCTGCGGAGAAGTAAATCAGCGATGCCTTGTGTTACCAATTTCTCGTCGATTCGCCCCTTCCCCGCTTTCTTTTACAGTTGCGCAGTACACCCAAGTCTTTCAAAAGCACTCTTGGCACCCCAGGCAAGCACTTAAGAGCCTGCATAATTACCAAAACTCAACGGGCACATAAATCCCAACCCCTAAATGTTGAGGCACCCCAGAGGGAAACGTTCCTAACTCCCTATCTTGCTAGCTATCCATAGTTGGAGGTCTTCACCAAGGCTTATATTTCCCAGTTCTTCCCCAACACATCTTGGGCACCTGGCAGCTGGCCTGCATTTATAGCCCTTTGCAGAGTTTTGTGATCACATGACCCTGTTTTATGACGTCTTTGCCCTAATCCAGCATTTCCTTCCAGTTTTGGGCAAAACTGGCCATAAATGAACAAACTGGTTCATTTATAAGAACCTTGATGTTCACTTAATGACCACAGCAGTCATTTAATGAGTAACTTGTGTCTGCGAGTGAGTTTAGCCTTTTATTCCATTATCCGACAAGAAGCTGCTCTACAGAAACCCAAGGCAAAGAGAAATAACCCCACTTTTGATTTATTCTGAGTTTGGGCGATTATAATTTCACTCGCAAAGCAAGCCAGGTTTCACGGCCTAAAACAATCATGGCTTTTCACTGCCAATCCTTAAAAAAAAAAATAAGCCGTGGCCGGTTGCCTTTAAGCAGAATTGGATGCACCCGTTACCGTTCCGTTGAACGAATCCCAACCTGGCGCGCTGCACCAATACGGGCAACATGTCTGCTGTTTAGATCCCTGCATTAATGAAAAGCTGCAAGATAACCTTTTGAAAATGTCACCTGTGAGACAATACAACGGGTTCAGAATTAAGAATGAAAAAGAGGAAAGGCAGGCAAGTACACGGCCCCATTATGCAGCGTGAATTCTTCGCCGAGATAATGGACGGGTAGAAGGGAATGTGTCATGGGGTGTTTTTATAGACTGAGACATGTCAGAACCTTTGTGGCAGGAGCACGTTACTGCCAAGAAGTCAGGGTGTGATTAACACCTTCCCTGAAGGATACAGGGGCTGACAGTAAAATCCAAAGCAGCACCGTCAACCTGAAGTCCCGGTTCAACCACAGGGAGCAAGAACACCTTGTCAGAGTAAGGATGAGATGGTAAAGATGCCTGTCTCACATGCCACCTTCAGACATAACCATCATATCCTGGCCTGCTTTAGACTTCGCCTTGGTTAAGAATGCAAAGCAAAGCCAAGCCACGCTGGGTCAGATTCAAGGTTTATCTGTTGAACTCGAGGCTGTGGGCAGTGTCAGCCTGCAATACTGCATTCTAACCACTGCGCCACCACAACTCTACTATATAAACTACTATTCATCAGGGGTTTTAGTAAGCATTCCAGCATTATCTTTTACAGTCATCATCTTGTCTGAGTCTTTGTAATTCTGGTCATCAACATTAGGTGCAGCCACCAAAGGCGTATTTATTTTTCCCTAAAATAACCGTTTTTATTGTTGCCGTTGTTCCAGAAAGCAGATGACCGCGAGAAAAGGCAAGAGGCTCACCGATTCCATTTTGATGCTATGTGATCAGCCTTTATATCGTGATGAAGGAACTAACCTTAAGATCCAAATTAACCTACCAGATCATATACAGACTGAAGGAAGCATTTTGCTGTGGGTGTTTGTAAATCTGGAAATGTTGTTGTTGTTTTTTAATTTATTTGTAAAGCGATAGCATCAAGCTCTTTTCAGAGGATTGATTGTATATATTCGCCACTCTTATTTAACAAATTCCACTCCACCGGTAGATCACACTGCATGCATTCCACATCCTCACTTTCTTTCCTTATAACTGTCTCTCCTGAAAAGTCAGTCCTACCTAAATTGAAGTTTCAGTGAGGAAAAAAAAAACCAACCCCAACCCTTGTCCCACTTGAGTAAGTCTGATTGTAAGTCTGATATTTTTGTCTTTCCAAAATATGACTTCCATGTTTAGAATTTAATCCTCCAGCAAGCTGTTAAGATTGTTCTGATCGTACTCAGAAGGTATTTTACTTGAAATGCTTAGGATTGTTTGTCTTAGCCTTTGTACCCAATCACGTGCGAGGAAAAGCTTGAATGTCAGAAGATTAAAACACCCTAGTAATATTGGAGTAAAGATTGATTGCAGATCAGAAACAAATAAACATAATGCACTCTACATTTTGAAATTATGCCAGCCTAAAATCATCTGCAGGATATACCCCTTGCTAATAGTTATCATGCAATTATCCTAAATTTTAACCATGAAAACAGCTGATATGTAAAAATTTTAAAAAAATGTTCTTGGGGGGAAAGGATCAGAGGACACTCCTCCATGGGGGAAAAATGTGTCTTTCTACAGTTTCTTATAAATTAAGGGCTGGACTGCACTGTATTATGATTTCCCTGTAATTTTCTGGTTACATACCAAACCACGTCTATGAGGAAAGAGAATCCCAGTGTTTTCCAAATAAGAATTAGGCTGCGGCTATTTGATTAAGAAAGCTATTGGAAGTGCTCTTTATGTAATGCTGTGGTTGCTTTATTCCTTACGTTTGGTTTATGGTTTTAACATTCTTGGCCTGTATTCCTAATAAACAATGTCCATTATGTTAACTCGTATATCGGTTTAATTTGCAAATGGTAAACCTGAGCATTGCTTCCTTCCATGTTTGACGGGCTGCTACAAAGAGGAAGGGGGGTGGTGTCAGGCTATTCTCCAAAGCACCTGAAGGCAGGACAAGAAACAATGGATAGAAATGAATCAAGGTGAGAAGCAGTCTAGAGCTAAGGATAAATTTCTTGACAGTGAGAACAATTAACCAGGGAGATCGACTTACCTTCAGAAGCTGTGGGTGCCTCAACACCAGAGGCTTTTAAGAAGGGACCGGACAACCATTTGTCTAAAATGGTATAGGGTCTGCTGCTTGAGCAGTCAGTTGGACAGGAAAACCTCCAAGGCCCCTTCCAAGTCTGTTATTCTGTTACTCAGTATGACATCTCTGCTGCAGACAGGACACCTGGGTTTAATCTGAATGTTACGAGGAGGAAAGAGAGAAGCCGAAAGGGAGAAAGAGGGTAACATAAGAACATACAAAGGCATTTTATCTTGAGTTGCTAAGCCAGAGAGTTGATTATCTGTCCTCAAGAATACCTACTCATGATCTTAATAGTCATGGAAGTCAAGGGATTCCTGACTTTCTAAGGGTGTCAGGAATAGGACCAGTGATCAACTCGACAATGATTGTCCAACCTTTTGGCTTGCCTGGGCGGCAATGAGCAAAAGAGGAATTGTCTTGGACCACATATAAAATATATAGTGGATGTCTACAAATATTGCTAGAAAAAAAATCACCTAAGAATGTTAAATGGTTATGATCTTGCGGGGCTGCGTTATCAGCTCTCTGGGGCTGGATGTGGACCAGGCCATTGTTTGGACACACCTAAACTAGATTCAAAGGTTGTTTTTCTCAGTGGCTTCGCCATTATTCTCTTTTCACCTTGCTCTTCCCTTAATTGGAGCATTTTTATAAGACAGAAGCAAGCGATGGGAATAAAGTACGCTTTTGTCAGACACCTCTCTGTCACAGCCTTTCTCCCAAGTTTTGTTGAGACTTGGAAGTACATTCTCTTTCCAGTCCACCTGCCCCGTCTATTAAACATCTGAAGCTGGTACTTCATGCCTTGCGTTATCCTGTCAAGTATAGTAAAACTAATGTCACACAGGTCTTAGTGTAGAGGAGTAGCGAGATGGCCTTGAAGAAGATGTTCAACAGGTATTAAGTAAGCATCAGCTGGCCTTGAGAGAGAGAGTAAGGAGTGAGAAATAAGCTAAAGTCCATGAGTGGATTTTGATTCTGTAAGGCATAAGCAGGGTCCGAGGAAAAAAAAATTCTGGCAGCTTTTCGGGATTGTTTTTTTTTTTTATTGAAAAGTTTTAAAATACAGTTTTCCTTTAAAAAACCCCCCTTCCCCTGCCCTCCTCCCCCCCTACCTCCCCCCTCCCCCTCCCCCCCCTAACTCCCCCCTTTCCCACCCTCCTTCCCCCCTACTTCCCCCCCTCCCCCCTACCCCCCCCTGACTTCCCAGAGCTAAATACAAGGTATATATCTAAAAAAAAACAATCATAAACAATCATATACTAACAACTATAAACTCTAAAATCCATCACTCTCTAGCTTATATAAAATAAACCAATCCTTAATAATATTAAATATATATAGAAAACTAAGATAAAAAAAAAACTAGCGTCATTCATGTTAAAAAAGAAAAAAAAACAAAAAACCTTCCTCCACTGTCTACATTCTTCCACAATTGTCTATTTACTAAACAAATTCTCATTTACACACCACAAACACCTATCCCTATTATCCTAATCACTCTCTAACCAAAATAGTCTATAATAGATAATTCTTACACAAATTAACCCACATTAGCCCATAAAGCTTTCTTCCATTTCCTCTGTAGTAAATTTAATCCATTAGTTCCACTGCTTAACTGTAAGTATTTAGTAAATTTAGTCCATTGTCCACTGCTTAGCTGTAAGTACATTATAGAAGTTCCATAGATTTCTGCAAGTCTTATTTTTTAATCTTCTTTGAACGTTTTAAAGCAGCACGCGTCACTCTCTGTTCTCTAGGGTCATCCAAAAGATTTATGGCTTGATCTCCTCCTACACCCTTCTCATCTGTTTGTCCATCTTCATCCTCTTGATATTCTCCTTCTCCAGATCCCTCTGCATCTTCCGAAAGTATTGATGGGATTACTTTTAAAACATTGTTGTAAAAATCACGCGCTTGCTTCACAGTAACCAAACAATACCTTTTGCCTTCATACGTCAAGCTCAAGCCAAGTGGAATCTCCCATCTGAACCTTATATCTCGTTGCTTAAGCTCTTGCACAAGAAATATAAAGTCCTTCCTTCTCTTTAAAATCTTTGGAGGAATTTCTTTTAAAACCAGAACTTCTTGATCAGCAATCACAACTTTAGTATCATAGGCAGCTTGTATAACTTCATCTCTAATTTCCCTTTTTAAAAAATAAACCACCACATCTCTAGGCAGCTTTCTCTGTTTAGCAATCCACGAGTTCACACGAAACACTTTGTCCATGCCTTGTTTTATTTCAGATGCTGGCTGATTCAATACCACCTCAAAAGCCTCTGAGACCAGCTGCTTTAGGTCTTCCTTAATATTCTCTTTTAAACCTCTAATTCTAACAGCAAACTGCATCTGGTAAAATTGAGCCAGACTCAGTTCGTTATCCATTTTGTCTTTTAACTCTTCAATTTCCAATACTTTTGCTTCTAATATAGCATTCTTTTGAGTCAAATCTTCCACTTTTTCCTCCAGATCTTCCACACATACAGCTACTTTATGCACTGAAGTCAAAATGTCTACCTTCATCTCTCTAAATTTCTGTTCCATCCTCTCTTCCATTCTCTCCTCCAATTTCTGCAATTTCTCCTCCATCTGTAGAAATTTAACACCCATTGATTCCAAAATTAACTGGGTATGCTTTTCAAGATCCTTCAATGTCAATACATCAGAAGAATGCAGCGCCTGCAATAATGAATGTTGTTGCACCGGAGAATTTCCTGCACTCCGGAAAGTTTTAGGAGGAGGTTTAGCCGCCATCTTTTACTTACAGTTGTGACGCACTTTCACTTTAAGTTTTAGAAAAAGTCCATCAAGCTCGAGAGTAGAATAAAATAATCCTCTTCATCTTTCCCTCTTGTACCGCTCTGCCTGCTCTTTTCCTTTCATAGTCTTTCCTTCAGGCAGGGATGGTCACAGACGCCTGGCTCTGCTCCATAAAATCCAGAGCAGAGACGCTGGCCAGCTGGGAGCAACCCAGGCTACGGGGGAGTTCAATCCTTCAGCCGCCCAAGCTCAAAGCTCAGGCAGCCCTGGAGAACTCTACCCCTACCTGGGAGCTCACCCCCTCCTCTTCTCCCGAGGAGGGGGCTTCAAATTCGCCCGAACAGCTGATCGGCGCTGTTTCGGGCGAAAATCACACAGCTGAGCCGCGGGCAGCCCGGGAAGGCTGTCTCCAGCGCCGGCGGAGCCACCGGAAGCCCTAGCTTTTCGGGATTGTTGTTTAGTTCCAAAAACCATTGTGGAACCTGCCTCCTCATCAGCTCCAACTCAAAGATCTGATGATTTCAGTGGTCTTAACCTTATAGATCACACGTCTCCAGTACATTTTCTGTAGCCTATAGCAACGTTTGTAGTCACCAAGAACGCCACCTAGCAAAACCTGCTCAGTGACCACCAGTGATGTTTTCAGAACAAGGATGGGCCTAGTGGGGCAACCCTATCGCCTCACCTCAACATCACAGCTGGGCAGGACTCAAAGTCTACTGGTGTCAGGCGCAAAGGATCAGGACAATATGCTAAGTTGCAGTACAGAAGGTTTATTCAAACCTATATGCAAGAATCCGGTCAACTAAGTCCAATAGTAAACCGGTGCCAGATAAGAGATCAACGGAATTCAAGAGGACTTGAACTCTTTGTGGCAACATAAGGATTCTAAGCTGATGACGCATTTAACTCCATCCCCTAGCTCTGCCTGCTCTTGTCTTACAGATGGACCTGGCTGACTGGACAATACTATACTGTGTACGTACCCCTTGTACAAACCAGCATTACCCTCTCTAGGAGTTGTGCCTGTGTTATGCTGTGGGGTGGATTTGGGCCTCTGTTAGTGGGAGGGATTTCCTACTTTTTAGCCCCACTTAGTCTGCTAAGTGGCCAAAGTGAGACAGCTGTTCCACAGCAAAGTTTTTGTGGTTTAATATCATACATACATAAACTACCCACATCCACGGGATTGAAAGCAGTTCACAAAGAGATCCTGCTAATAAAATAGAAGCAAACAACTATCCGAATGGTAGCCTGCATCCACTCAACCCCCAATGTTTGGTGGAACAATCTTCAGGTTTTAAGTAATTTCTGAAAGGCTAGGTTAGGAGCGTTCCATATTTCTGAAGGAAACATGTTGCATCGTGAGGACACATTAACGGTGTACTGTGATGTGCTTTTCATTTGATTCTAGAAGAGACTTTTGTATTAATATATTGAAAGCCTCTGTGTTGTGACCCATCAGTTAATGTAGTAATAAGTGTTTGTGGCAATCTGTTTCCTTCTCTCTTTATTCATTTTCTTCATCACTGCAAATACATCAAGAGTACCCATTTATTGAAACAAATGTGCCTTATTTGTCCAAAATCTGTACTGCAGCACTATTTTTTATCAGACTGACCGAAAATCAAATGCAAGCTTTAATCAAAAATCTGAGCTCAGGCAAAGTGGTAAGCCGGAGTTGGCTTAATTTGTTGGATAAGCCACAAATTAATAAGTTTGGAACAACATGCTAAATCAAAATCAAGTCATTTTACGGCTTAAAAGAAGATGACTTTTGCTTCCTTAAAAACATTGTGGGGTTGGCTAGAAGCTTTTAAATTAGGCATCATTAGAAGCTAAGATGATTTCAAGTACCTTTGGAAAGCAAATACCAGAGAACAGACCTCGGCTTACTAAATGCCTTTTTGCAAATGAAGCAAAATATAATTACAACCACGCTTTGCACTTCACCTTCTGAAATTCAGTGTGCATTAGTTTTATGGAAAACAACAGTAGTAATAATCTGCAGTGTTACACTGCACGCAGTGAACTTAAAGAGTCTGGTCTAGTACAGGGGTAGGCAACCTTGGCTCTTTTATGACTCGTGGACTTCAACTCCCAGAATTCCTGAGTCTGACTTAGGAATTCTGGGAGTTGAAGTCCATGAGTCATAAAAGAGCCAAGGTTGCCTAGCCCTGGTCTAGTAGTTCTTCTGGCTGTAAAACTGTTAATAAAATCTAATCTTAGTGCGTCTACTACTTATACCTCTTCTGTGTCCATACCTTTATTCAGCTTTAGCTGGCAGCGTCTACTGCATTAAAGTCCTTACTACTTCCTGTTTTTCCTCAACCCAGCCCTTCCACCTCCCAATTCTTTTGCTCAAACTCCAGTAAATTCCTCGATAATTCTATGCAAAATGAAAGCCGGCGTATCTTGCTTATTTTAAAACACTTAGCGGATTACGATAGGCAGCATCCCTTCATTGGGGTTTCAGTAATCTTTCAACACAAAGGAGACAATCTATTTTAAGCCCCTTTAAATAAGTATGGCTGTTAAATAGATTAAAAAGCCATTCATTAGGTTTATTAACTCTTTAGATTCAGTTACGTGTTGTTGCCTTTAGTACTGGAACCCAGACAGGTTAAAAATCTAGCCAGGTCTAGCCCAGGTGCACATTAATACTGTGTGCGTAGTTTTGAGAGTGCATATTATTTCCAAGAAGGTGCATATTATTTCCAAGAAGGGACGCGGTGGCTCAGTGGGTTAGGGCGCTGAGCTTGTCGATCAGAAGGTCGGCAGTTTGGTGGATCAAATCCCGAGTGCCGCGTAGCAGAGTGAGCGCCTGTTACTCGTCCCAGCTTCTGCCCACCTAGCAGTTCGAAAGCACGTAAAAATGCAAGTAGAAAAATAGGGACCACTACGGTGGGAAGGTAACAGCGTTCCGTGCTAGTCATGCCGGCCACATGACCACGGAGACGTCCTCGGACAAGCGCTGGCTCTTCGGCTTTGAAACGGAGATGAGCACCAGCCCCTAGAGTCAGAAACGACTAGCACGCACGTGCGGGGGAACCTTTACCTTTACTTTACCTTTATTATTTCCAAATCATTTAAGTATCAAACTACTAGTTGTAGCAGTTTTACCGTGATGCGTACATGACTTCCTATAATCTTACTGATTGGAAAGCCTGTCCATAGCTTCGTGTGACATTTTTTTTAAAAAATGCCACCTCTTTTAATTGGGGGTGAGTTTATAATGATATTGTTGTAAAATCTTGTTTAAATGAGGGTACAGGTGGTCCTCAGCTTACGACCGCAATTGAGCCCCAAAGTTATGTTGCTAAGTGAGACATTTTGTTAAGCGCGTTTTGTCGCATTTTACGACTTTTCTGGCCATTAAATGTTAAATGAATCGCTTCAGCTGTTCAATTAGTAACACGGTTGCTAAGTGAATCCCACTGACTTCCCCCACTGACTTTGCTTGTCAGAAGGTCACGAAAGGGGATCACGTATCCCAGGACATGGCAACCGTCATAAGGAGGAAGCAGTTGTGAAGCCCCTGAATTTGGGTCACGGGATCACGGGGATGCCGCAAGAGTTGTAAGTGTGAAAAAGGTCATCAGTCAGTTTTTCCACTGCCATTGTAACTTTGAAGGTCACCAAATGAACTGCTGTAAGTCGAGGACTGCCTGTAATTTTTTAAAAAAAGGGTTTTGAGTCTCAGTTTAACGATGAGGAAGAAAGAGGGAGGGGCTCCAGTCTTCAGGTAGATGACCAGGCTGAGCCCGAGGGAGGGGTCCCAAACGCGTCGTAAGTCACGAGTCCCTGCGCGCCCACAAGAATCCAGCCCGCCTTGACTGTCTTCTTAATCCCCGCTTATTTCCCTTGACTGTTAGTAGCTCAGATTCTTGTAGAGAGCTTAAGCTTGCAAGAAATCTTGAACTGCCCGAATCTTCCGATTTCCCCGCCGTTGGACATTTCCTATGCACTTGCCATAAAGTGCCAACTTTATGGCAAACTCTGAACTAGACCACCGTGGGATGGATCGATTTCCAAAAAAAATAAATCAAAATGTCCCTACCCAGCGATGATCAGCCGAGAGGGAAGCGCGAGAATTTCACAGAAAATGCAAGGAAGACTCAACCGTCTCTCTAACATGCTCTGGGAGCAAGTGTGTTAAAGAAGACGACGACAAGGAGGCAGGAGGAGGGAGGGGGGAGGGGAAAAAACCCCCTTCAAACCATTAGCAGTGGTACAGGCTAAAAATCTAAAAAAAAATATGGTGAGAAAAGGCTGCGGCTTTTCCCGGGGAGGAAAGAAATAACCTGCTGATGGAGGCGATTTCTCACTTTGCTAGAAGTAGAACAGAAAGGACAAAAAAGGGGACATCGGCAATTCAGCCTTTACTGTGTTCTCTTTAAGTCAAGGGTGTATAGAATAGAATAGAGCTGGGACCTTGGAGGTCTTCTAGTCCAGCCCCCTGCGCAGGCAGGAGAACCTTATATATTTCAGAGAAGTGACTGTCTAGTCTCTTCTTTAAAAACCTCCAGTGTTGGAGCGCCCACGACGTCTGGTGGCAAGCTGTACCACTGGTTAATTGTCCTCACTGTCAGGAAGTTTCTCCTTAATTCCGGTGTGCTTCTCTCTGTGTTCAGTTTCCAACCGTTGTTTCTTGTCCTGCCCTTTTTGGTGCTTTGGAGAATCTTCACCATTTCCAATCTCCCCAGCCAGCTTCCGACATTGCAAAGTCAATGGGAGAAGCTGGATTCGCTATAACGACCGCCTGATTCCTTAGAATCTGCAGGGATTCACTCTGGTTCATTAGAGTCACCGCTGCAGTGATTCACACAAAACACTGTGCCCCCCCCAAAAAAAAATAAGGGAAAAAAGGTCATAAAATTGGGGGCTAACAACAAACCTTGCATAGCAACAGAAATTCACGTGCCAACGGTGGTCGTAAATCGAGGTAAGTGACTACGTAAGTCATAGTTTGGGCTAATGCAGTGAACACCATCTGGAAACTAATCAAGGAGAGAAGCAACCTGGAACTTCCAGACAGTGAGAACAATTAACCAGTGGAACCACCTGCCTCCAGAACCTGTAAATGCTCCAACACTGGAAGTTTTTAAGAAGAGACTGGACAGCCATTTGTCTGAAATTATATAGGGTTTCCTGCCTGAGCAGGGGGTTGGACTAGATGACCTGCAAGCTCCCTTCCAACTTTTATTATTTTTATTATCATCTAGAGGACGCCATGCTCTCTAACACATGCCTCCTTATCGGTGATCCAAAGAAAACTCTAGCAGATTGATGGACAGATCTGCTCCTTGACTGCTCACAGGAGAAAGTCAACCGCTCCAGGCACAGTATCAGATACCCCCTTCCCATCTTCACACTCTTCACAAGCGGCTCCTAAGTTTGCTTAAAGCACCTGCTTCTGCCACCGCAGATCTCCAGCTGCTCAGCCTGCCCAAGAAACAAAACCACAATAAAATTGAAAGAAAGTACACACTTTTGTCTTTCTAGCTCCCTTCCAAAAAAAAGGCATTCGGTGCAATCAAAGGCGGAGAAGTTGGCTGGGTTCAATCCTCTCCGAAGGTGATTCAGACAGGCTTCTGAACTATCCCGCTTTGCTCTGCCCAGCCTTGACTACATAGCACACCCCAAAACAAACCCTGGTTCATGAGCTCCGCTCCTGTTCAGAAGAACGTAAGTAGCCACCCTGCGCTCTTTCCCCTCTCCATTCCGCTCCTTCCCAAGGCAGCACCCCAAAGAGTCAGCCCGGGCAATGTCATCCACTGAAAACGCTCTTCAGAAGACCCCTGAAGACCCCTTTCCTACAGGCAGGATCACCAGCCCTCTTCCCTTCTCTCCTCAATCTTTCTAAGTGCTGAGACCCCCTCTGAAAGGGGCAGAGAGGGAAGCATTTAAGGTGACACCGAATAGGCAAGACTCCACCACCCTTTATACCTCCGGAGATTGCAGGGAGAGGAAAAGGGAGAAGCTGGAGCTGGAGCAGGTGGCAAGGACCTGGTGGAGAGCATGGCCAAGACACTGAAGTCAAGCCCATCTCCGGCGGAAGGAAAGGCACTCTGCATAGGCACAGAGTCCTCAAACGTTGACAGTATACATGGGAATCGAAGCCAAGGCTAGCATTCTTTTTTTTCTTTTTCTTTTTAGGACCCTGTAATCAACCCTGTAATCCCTTTCGGGAGGGTGGCGCTGGGGTGACTAAATGAGCGTTTACTGACCGGGATGCCCTTCCTGACCCCTACGCAGAGTTCGCAGCAGATATTTTATTCTTGGTGCCTCGATAGAGAAACTTCTGACGCTGCCTAGGATTGAGCTCTCAAGGCTTAGCTAGCATTTCCCCCTAGAAGCCAAGAGTTATGGCCACCTAAATTATACTCCTCACTTTTGTCTCTGCCCATCTCTATACCATCTCCAATTTTTCTTCTCTTTATCTCGTCCTCTCCATTCTGCCTGCACCCTTCATTTCCTCCTTCACCGTCAGCCTCTATCTTCCACCCTCCTGCTCTCCCCCCCCCCCCCCGTTCACCCCTCGAGGATCCTGGGACTACTCCCCTCTCCTCCTGCCCAGGTTCACACACGCCTCTCCCCCCCCCCGCTCCTCCCCACGTCTTCGGTCCTTTGAGTTTACTTTGTCCGCCTCTGGCCGGATCCAGCTTTCGTAACCCCCTAGAGACCTTTTGCCAACTGGTCTCCAGGAGTTTGGAATAAAGAAGTTAAAAATAAGTGAGCTTTTTTTTTTTAAGCAAGACAGAGGCAGGGGAGGGAAAGGGAGTTGCCTAATCCACAGAATTCCCGAGGAAGCGGGCTCCATGGCAGAAAAAGGGAAATTATTTCTCGGGTGGTTAAAAAGAGCAGGCGAGCAAAGGCGCCCCTAAAGCACTTCTGGAGGGGCCCGCAGGCAGCCCAGCCACGGTTTCCTCAAACCTTGCATAGCAACAGAAATTCACGTGCCAACGGTGGTCGTAAATCGAGGTAAGTGACTACGTAAGTCATAGTTTGGGCTAATGCAGTGAACACCATCTGGAAACTAATCAAGGAGAGAAGCAACCTGGAACTTCCAGACAGTGAGAACAATTAACCAGTGGAACCACCTGCCTCCAGAACCTGTAAATGCTCCAACACTGGAAGTTTTTAAGAAGAGACTGGACAGCCATTTGTCTGAAATTATATAGGGTTTCCTGCCTGAGCAGGGGGTTGGACTAGATGACCTGCAAGCTCCCTTCCAACTTTTATTATTTTTATTATCATCTAGAGGACGCCATGCTCTCTAACACATGCCTCCTTATCGGTGATCCAAAGAAAACTCTAGCAGATTGATGGACAGATCTGCTCCTTGACTGCTCACAGGAGAAAGTCAACCGCTCCAGGCACAGTATCAGATACCCCCTTCCCATCTTCACACTCTTCACAAGCGGCTCCTAAGTTTGCTTAAAGCACCTGCTTCTGCCACCGCAGATCTCCAGCTGCTCAGCCTGCCCAAGAAACAAAACCACAATAAAATTGAAAGAAAGTACACACTTTTGTCTTTCTAGCTCCCTTCCAAAAAAAAGGCATTCGGTGCAATCAAAGGCGGAGAAGTTGGCTGGGTTCAATCCTCTCCGAAGGTGATTCAGACAGGCTTCTGAACTATCCCGCTTTGCTCTGCCCAGCCTTGACTACATAGCACACCCCAAAACAAACCCTGGTTCATGAGCTCCGCTCCTGTTCAGAAGAACGTAAGTAGCCACCCTGCGCTCTTTCCCCTCTCCATTCCGCTCCTTCCCAAGGCAGCACCCCAAAGAGTCAGCCCGGGCAATGTCATCCACTGAAAACGCTCTTCAGAAGACCCCTGAAGACCCCTTTCCTACAGGCAGGATCACCAGCCCTCTTCCCTTCTCTCCTCAATCTTTCTAAGTGCTGAGACCCCCTCTGAAAGGGGCAGAGAGGGAAGCATTTAAGGTGACACCGAATAGGCAAGACTCCACCACCCTTTATACCTCCGGAGATTGCAGGGAGAGGAAAAGGGAGAAGCTGGAGCTGGAGCAGGTGGCAAGGACCTGGTGGAGAGCATGGCCAAGACACTGAAGTCAAGCCCATCTCCGGCGGAAGGAAAGGCACTCTGCATAGGCACAGAGTCCTCAAACGTTGACAGTATACATGGGAATCGAAGCCAAGGCTAGCATTCTTTTTTTTCTTTTTCTTTTTAGGACCCTGTAATCAACCCTGTAATCCCTTTCGGGAGGGTGGCGCTGGGGTGACTAAATGAGCGTTTACTGACCGGGATGCCCTTCCTGACCCCTACGCAGAGTTCGCAGCAGATATTTTATTCTTGGTGCCTCGATAGAGAAACTTCTGACGCTGCCTAGGATTGAGCTCTCAAGGCTTAGCTAGCATTTCCCCCTAGAAGCCAAGAGTTATGGCCACCTAAATTATACTCCTCACTTTTGTCTCTGCCCATCTCTATACCATCTCCAATTTTTCTTCTCTTTATCTCGTCCTCTCCATTCTGCCTGCACCCTTCATTTCCTCCTTCACCGTCAGCCTCTATCTTCCACCCTCCTGCTCTCCCCCCCCCCCCCCGTTCACCCCTCGAGGATCCTGGGACTACTCCCCTCTCCTCCTGCCCAGGTTCACACACGCCTCTCCCCCCCCCCGCTCCTCCCCACGTCTTCGGTCCTTTGAGTTTACTTTGTCCGCCTCTGGCCGGATCCAGCTTTCGTAACCCCCTAGAGACCTTTTGCCAACTGGTCTCCAGGAGTTTGGAATAAAGAAGTTAAAAATAAGTGAGCTTTTTTTTTTTAAGCAAGACAGAGGCAGGGGAGGGAAAGGGAGTTGCCTAATCCACAGAATTCCCGAGGAAGCGGGCTCCATGGCAGAAAAAGGGAAATTATTTCTCGGGTGGTTAAAAAGAGCAGGCGAGCAAAGGCGCCCCTAAAGCACTTCTGGAGGGGCCCGCAGGCAGCCCAGCCACGGTTTCCTCAAACCGGTATCCTGGGTTTTACACACACATCGACTCCAACCCCCGGATCGGCCAACAGGTTGCCCTCGAAGAGGGCTGGTTTGCGGGTCGGGCTACCCCAGCCTCCGTTCATTCCGCCGGGACCTGAAGACCTGGCTCTTTGAGCTCTCTGGCCCAGGCTGAGAATTTTTTAATTTTAATTTTAATTGGGTTTTTTTTACTGTTCTCAGGGTTTTATTTAATCTTTTTTAATTTGTTTTAACGTTTGTATTGACTCTCTTTTAAATGCCCTGTAAACCGCCCTGAGTCCTTCGGGAAAGGGCGGTATATAAATCTAAATAAATAAATACCCGCTCCAGCGGCTCCTCTCGTGGCGGGACGGGGACCCCCGGGGGGGCTGCCGAGCCACCGCCCGCAGGAGCCCAGCCAAGCGGGGCACCCAAAGCAGGAGGAAGCCAAGGAAGGGCCCCTTGTGGTGGGGAAACTGCCGTGGGGTGCCCTTCTCCACGGGGCGAGGGGTGGCTGGCTAAGTGGGGGCGAGACTGGCTGGCGCGCGCGCGCCTCTGGGGTGGGGGGTGCCCGGGCTGTGGGAGGGGTAGGGCTGGAAAGTAGGGAGAGGGGCTTCCTGCCTCCCCCCCCCACGGTCACCGCGAGGACTACAGACTCCATCGTCCCCGGCGAGCGGAGGGGCAACGGGGAGAGGCGAGGAGACCCTTTCCCGCGGACGGGCTGCGGCTGGCTGGCTAAGTGGGGGCGACTGGCTGGCGCGCGCGTGTCTGGGGTGGGTGGGGGGTGCCCGGGCTGTGTGTGTTGGGGGGGGGCGCAGGGGCACATGCGTATAAGGCGTTCCCTCCTCCCTCCCTCCCTTCCTCCCTCCCTCCCTTCCTTCCTTCCCTCTCTTCCTCCTCGCCCCTCACCCGCCCGCTCAGTCGGGGCTGGGCCGGCTGCGGGGTCGGGCGCTGCGCTGCGGACCAGGCGCGCAAGGCGGAGGAGGAGGAGGAGGAGGAGGAGGAGAGGGGAAAGAGGAGGAGGAGGGGGAGAAGAGGAGGAGGAAGAAGAGGAGCAGAGGGGAGAGGAGGAGGAGGAGGAGGATGGAGCCGGCCGCCCTGCACCGCTTTCTCCCGCGGCTGCCGGCCGGCCTCGGGCGCCGGACTGAGTCGCCCTCCCCGGGGGCATGAAGGGGTTGCCGCCGCCGGGCTCGAGCGGCGGGCGCAGGCAGTGGGAGCGAGGCGCCGCCGCCGCCGGAGGGGCGAGCCGGGGAAGGAGCAACAGCAGCGGCAGGAGGAGGAGGAGGCGGAGGAGGAGGAGGAGGCGCCCCTCCGGCTGAGCCGCGCCGGCTCCCCTTCGCCAGACGGTCTCCGCGCCCAGCGCGCCGGCCAAGCCAGGGAAGAAGATGCCTCTGGACAAGGTCTCCTCCGTGCTGGAAGGTAGGGCCAGGGGGCCTCCTGCCCACCCGCACCGCCAGGACTACAGCCTCCATCGTCCCCGGCGGGCGGAGGGGCATGGCGAGGGGGGCGTGCGGCCGACCCTTCTCCGAGGACGGGCTGCGGGTCTGAGCGCGCGTAGGGAATCATCATCATCATCATCATCATCATCATCATCATCATCATCATCATCATCAGGCAGCCCCTTCCCCTCCCTCGGTGCAGATCCCGGCTTGGATCCGGATTAGGCTCCTCTTCCCTCGCCGGCCACTCCGGAGTTGCCCGGGGTCGGCGGGTTTTTTCCCCTTTGGCCCCGCGCTCAAACGGGAGGTTTTGCTCGGTCCGGAGAGCGCGAATGCAAACGTTCCGCGCGACTGCCGGGCGCCGGTTTCGGTGGGTTCGGGGGCCGGGGGTGGCGGGGACGTCCAGGGCAGACCCTGCCGGAGGAGGGAGACAGGCTGCTCTTGCAAGAGCCGAAGGGCGATTGGAAGCCCTCTCCGGATCGGGTTGGGGGCGGGGAGGGGGTGTCCTCCCAGCCCCGCTTCTCCCAGGGACCGTCCAGATGTTTTCTGGATGGGGAAGGGGAGGGGGGGAAAAGAAAAGTCAGAGGTGGGGAGGGGGCTATTCGGGGATTGCTGCTGCCCCATCAGGACCAAGAAAGGGCTGGCATAAACACCCCTGTCTCTCTCCCCCCCCCCAAAAAAAAATGCTCCGTAGAGAGGAGAATGGCAGAGGGAGGTGCGGTTATTTCTATTATCCATTAATTAATCCGATGGAATCCTCCCACCCGCTCCGCTGGACTCGTCTTCCCGCTGGGCGTCTTCCTAATTTCAGCAAAACCGGAGTGATTGCAATCCCGAGTCCTTTTCTCCTCCTCCTCCTCCTCCTCCTCTCTCACCCCGCGTTGATTTCTTCGGCTTATCCTGCTGGTATTTTTTTTTGTTGGGGGGGGAGTCGACTATAGACAGGGGGCATCCCTCCTCCTGTTTTCCCCCACCCCCACCCCGCGGCAACAACCCTGTGAGGTGGGTTGGAGAGAGAGAGAGAGAGAGAGAGAGAGAGAGAGAGAGAGAGAGAGAGAGAGAGAGAGAGAGAGAGAGAGAGAGAGAGACTCACTCTGCCCTAAGTCACCCAGCCGGCTTTCATGCTTTAGGCAGAACTAGAATTCACAAGTCTCCCTGTTTCTGGCCAGGGCATCCATCCGTGCTTTTCCTGCAAATATTGTGATAATGCACAGGGGAGGGAATCAAAACTCTGATCCCTTAAAGCTTGTCCAAGGTTTGTTGGTTCTGGGCTGCTTGGCGGATGGGTGGGTGGGAGATTTAAATCTGGCAGTCTCCAAATTTAAATCTCCCACCCCCAGAAGGGATTTTGCACCCTTCTTCCTATGGAGGAGGAAAGATTCCTAATTTCCTTGAGATTCTTGAAACTCTCTGTGCTTTCTCTGTTGGAGAAAGCAGGCTGGCTTTGTGGTGCAAGAAAGAATCCCGGGATTTCCTGATTGGTGTGTGTGGCTTCCTTCCCCCCCTCCCCTGCCCAACACACACATCAAGACACATCCAGAGGCATGCACACCGCTTTCTTTCCCTGTCCTACACATGCGAGAAGGGAATCACACAGTGCGTTCCCAACTCACTTCAATCTCCGCTTCCCTGCATGTAGTCGGTTCCTCCTTAGAACTTTGCAAAAGCCAGGAAGAATCCTTCCTTGTTCTCTAAAGTTGGGGCTGCTAGTAGGTGTTTTGGGGACCCATCAAAGAGGCTCTCCTCCTTTGCCTTTCTGCTAGGCTTGCATGCAGATGGGCTTCGATTTGCGTCACCAGCTCCTTGTGAAAGTTGAATGGCCTGGATCTACTAATGAGTGTGTGTGTGTGTGTGTGTGTGGTGCTGGGAGTTATTCTGGTGGCTATTTATTTATTTATTATTTATTTGTGATGAGTATGTGTGATGAGTATTCATATCTAATCGGAAGTAAATTTGGCTATAGCAGAATGACATTTATTTTAGAGCAGGGAGATACCCCGATGTACTGTAATATGACATATCCAAATATAGGTAAACCTTGGCTTGCAACCAGGAGTTGAACCCAAGCAAAATTAAATCCGTTGCCAAGCAAGGAAGTTCTTAAGTGAGTTTTGCTCCATTTTACGACCTTTTCCACCACAGTTGACAAGTGAACCGTTCCAGTTTGGTTGTTAAGCGAATCTGGCTCTCCCCCCCCCCCCCCACACACACACATTGAATTTGCTTGTCGGAAGCCGGCTGGGAAGGTTGCAAACGGTGATCACATGACTCTGGGACAGCGCAACCGTCATAAGTACACGCCAGTTGCCAATCGCCCGAATTTCGATCACGTGACCGTGGGAAGGCTGCAGCAGTTGTATAAGTGTGAAAAAAACGGTCGTAGGTCACTTTTCAGTGCCGTTGCAACTTTGGACGGTCGCTAAAGGAATGGTTGCTAACTGAGGATTATCTGTAAATGAGATGCAGTAATGATATTCCAAATAAAATGTAGCAACTTCCTCCTTCTCCTTCCCCCCCAAAAAAATTCCTTTTAATCCCACCAAATTTGTAATTATATCACACATCTTTCCCAATAGTCCTAGTATAGTGAGTAGATTCTGGCACATCAACAGCTATTTTCCAAATCTGGTCTTGATATATACACACATACAAATACATATACACATACATACATACATACATACATACATGTGTGTGTGTGTGTGTGTGTGTGTGTGTGTGTAGCCTGTAGGGAGGTTCAGGAACTCTTTTCTGTTTTGAGTGCAAAATTTGACTACTGTCAAATGTAATTCAAAGATCTCTGCAGTTTCTTTCTGGCTGTAGAGAATTATCTTGGGTTTTTTTTTTCCAATTGGCAGCTCAGTGGATTTTAAGGGATGCCTTTATTTTGGAATCGTATAGCATCCCAGGGGAGGGGGGGGGGGAACTGGCTTCTGAGAAGAAGAGAGCGCCGCAAATAATAATTTTAAAAAGCTTGTGAACGTACAAGGTTTCCTGTTTCTTTTCTCCTGTTTGCAAAAGAAAGAACTAGTGTTCCTGTTTTGCTCCGGAGAGCTGAGCTTTCAAAGGGCACCGTTCCCCAGTCATTTATCACCTTTTGTCAGTGAAAGCCAACTCTTTGACTCGCCTGAACACAAAAAGTGCAAAGCAACGAATTGTGCAGCATCTCTAAACGTTCCTTATTGAACTATTCCTGTTTATTTTATTTTATTTTTTTTTAAAAAAATCATTGTTGACCTCAAACTATTTTAAAAGCTTCTTTTATCTGGAACTTGGTCACCATTTAATAACATTTGTTTTCTATACCTCTGTAGCAAAAATGCAAAGAGAGAGAGAGAAAAAAAATAGGCATATATGGAAAATCAGTTATATGCAGAACATTTGTGGTCCCCCGTACATTTTTCCTCAGCTGGAACTTTGGACATCATATAGAACTTGGAAATTCTGCCATGATTTTGTCAAATGTTGGATTAAGAAAGAGAGGCGGTTTTGAAATATTGATTCCTTAATTTAAGATGCAGACAAATTGCTGCCGACAGAATTTATATTTTGAGTTAGGCTGACCTCTTATGGTATTCAAGTAAAGTTGTCTCACAAATTTGTGAATCAAGATAAAGTAATGTTATCATATAGCGAGTGTGCATAAGGATGAGCTTAATTATTATTTAGATTTAGCAACACCGCTTAGTCAAGTATCTAAGTATGAATATCAAACGCTTAAGGAAACTGCAGAATTTTGAATAACTTTTAACCTGGGGATTTGCTTTTCAGAAATGCAGAGAATGTGTGAGCATGTGTGTTGACTTAATTGTATGTTTTCAAGACCTACTTTCAAATGAGCTCAAATGAAATGTTAAATCCCAGAATAATGATAACAAAATGGTTAAGCAAAACACAGTATCACTCTAAGCACAAACCATCAACTGGAACGGATCCATAGGTCGTGATCATTGTGGCACGTAATGGATTGACTGCTATAGGAAATGTAAGTGAGCTATAGGCATATAAATCACTATGTCAGGTCATTATTTCATTTTAAGTAAATTGGTCGCTTCCAGTACTTAAACTAACTTACTGTCTGAAGAAAAGAACTTTCTAAAGAAGAGAATCATGCTTCTTTTTTTAGCCAGGAATGACAGCTGAGCAATCCACTGTAACTCAAGAGAAGAGCTTCACCTTTAAATCAGCTTCTGACGGTCTGTTTTGAGGTCAAAACAAATGAAAAACTCGGAGTTTGAAAAGGTTTTGCACCAGTGGTGGGATTCAAATATGTGAACAACCGGTTCTCTGTGTGGATGCTGCTTCCGGAAGTCCATTCTGGGCCTGGGCAACAAAAAATTAGCTACCGGTTCTGCCAAAGTGGTGCGAACCGGCTGAATCCCACCACTGTTTTTGCACGCTTGCCTTGCACAGCAACTTCCCCTAGATTGGATTGTGAGTAGAAAATGCAGGGTTGTTTCCTTTGGTCGTCTTTTCCAAAACGTCAATGTGACGTATATTTTCACGCGCCAAACTTGAGGGTATATTAAGCTTGAAATGATTTTATTTCATTTCCACAAATGACCCAGGACTTCATGCTTCGTTTATCCTTTCTACTAACATCCCCCAAATTATCACTTTGAAATTTTGTGAACTCAGATGAAGATGCCTATGCGCTTCTAAAAAGCACTTGGAAAAAGATCTCAATCTGTCTTGAACTTTCAAATCTTCGAAATCCTTTTTTTTTTAAATAAACTTACTGGAAAAGTCAAGGTTTTCGTGCCATCAGTTGTTGCCTCTGTTTTAAATTTGCCAGAATAGCGTTTATCATGTATTATGTGTGTTATGATTTGAAAGAATGGATAGAACTGGGCACAACACAATGTACGCCTGTAGTTTAGAGTTTAAGATTATTTGATCACAAAAAACTTAGTTTAATCGGTCCTCAAATAAATACCTTAAGAGATACTCTGTATATGGTAAATGAATGAATAAGAGAGATCCGGCTTCAAAACCTCATTAAACTAGGATTAGTCTTGGAGGACTTTGATTAACCTCACAGTTCCTCATTCCCATAAAACATTCTTATTACCTCCTTAGCCAATTTTCACATAATGAGCAGCTTAACTCCCCCCAGCCCAGTATATAATTTTTTACTGTACTCCCAGATCTTACTACAGTGATGCTAAGCGAGGAGTAGCTATATGCAAGATTTGCATTACAGGGAGTCCTCGACGTACGGCCACAATTGAGCCCCAAATTTTTGTTGTTACGTGAAACATTTAAGTGGATTTTGCCTTAGTTTAAGACTTTCCTTGCCAAAGTTCTTAAGTGAATCACTGCAGCAGTTAAGTTAGCAACACGGTTGTTAAGTGAATCTGGCTTCCCCATTGATTTTGCTTGTCAGAAGGTCGCAAAAGTGGATCAGATGATCCCGGGACACCGCAACCGGCATAGGTACATGCCAGTTTCCAAGCATTCGAATTTTGATCACGTGACCATGGGGGAATGCTGCGATGGTTGTAAGTGTGAGACATGGTCATAGGTCACATTTTTCAGTGCCGATGTAATTTTGAATGGTCACTAAATGAACTGTTGTAAGTCGAGGACTACCTCTACAGATAAATGAAGCCACATTGAGTATCTTCTTCCCCTGAGATAGAGACGTTCAACAAAAAACATGCTCGTTCTTAAACTTCAAAACGGGGCTGGACTTCCCTTGCTAACAACAATTGAAATAAATGATTGGATTTTATTGACAGCAAAGTGTATTGGATTGTTTCAACTGAATAAGAGAAAACATCAGGATGAAAATGTATGTGGATCAGGGAGTTCCTGAATGTACCCTTCTAAAAATTGCCCACAGATGGCTGAATTCAATTCCGCTTTTTAGGGTAGTTTTTGAATGAGTCCGGCTGCTTTGTGAAATTTGGGACAGGGGAATTATTTGCTAAATGCTTTCCAATTGAGGCTAGAGTTCAGATATTAAGCAGCCCTAACCCCATAAATATTAATACGTATATATGTATGTATTAATGTATGTAGTAATGTATTGGCACAATTAAGTAGCTGGGCTTGTGTATAGGAACATCTGCACGGTGTATGGATTAGAACAGGGCTTTTCAACCAGTGGTACGGGTACCACCTGTGGTTCATTGGCACCTGGCAGGTGGTACGCGACCATCCTAGAGAAGTAGCGGGGGAGGGGAATGAGCTGGTCCGGTGGCAGCACTGCACAAGCTTAAGCGAGAGACAGCTGGAACTGCAGGGCTGTCAGGGCTCAGCGGAATCGCCAGGATCAGCGCCAGGTTCCAGCTGAAGCTCAGCACTGATCCTGGTGCTTCTGCTGAGCCCAGAAGAAGTGCTGATCAGCTGGAATGTTGCAGCATCTCCAGGGTCTTCTGATTTACATTCAGATGCTTGTCAACTGATTCATATTCATGACGGTCACAGTGTCCCAGGGTCATGTGAAGTGACCAAAACCTGCTGCAACCACCCAGCAGATGAGGGGAATAAAAACCAAACATGCCCCCCCACACACCCCTGCTGTCAATCCTCAACAGAAATGCTTACAACAATGAAAAACTCAGACAGGAGGAAGAGCGCTGCTGGGCGGGCAGGCAGGTGTCTTGCTCGGCTGTGGCTTGGGGGGCACTTTTTTCAGTGCCATGGTAACTTCAGTCACTAAGCGAACTGTTGTAAGTCGAGGACTACCTGTACTTCATCACTTTTTTCTTTCTTTCTTTTTTTTGGGGTCATCAAGTTTTTGACACCTTCCTAGGCGACTGACTGGTGGTACTTGGATGTTGCCATATCCTAAAAGTGGTACAATGGGTGAAAAGGTTGAAAAGCCCTAGGTTAGAAGACATTCCCCAGTCCAGATGGGAGCTCCAGCAGAAGGTCATGGAGAACAAGAGAGCTAAGATCTCTCTGGATCCTCCACAGACAGATAGACAGATAGGTAGCAGACAACCAACCAGCCATTGTGGTAGCAGACAAGGAGCAGAAGGCAGTGATGGTGATAGACAGAGTGGGGACAAGGGACAGCCATGTCAGGAAGGAGTATCAGAAGCTGGAGAAGGACCAGGTGTTGAGGGAGGAACAAGGGAGAATGTGGAAAGTCAAGACCAGTGTGTCTATGGAGATTCTCAGTCACCCAGGTCAGGGTTGTCCCAAAGGTGCTTTTTCAGGAGACAACTGGACTTCCTTGTTTTTCTTTGAAGACGTTTCCAAGAAACTTCAGCTCTGACTGGATGGTGGGGAATGGAAGGATTTATACCCCTTGCAGACCACTGGTCATTTGCATTCTTTCCAAGAGTCGTTGAGGTCACTTGGAGGTTTGTCTGTGTCTTCAGGGTCAACTGAGTGGTGCAAATGTATGTGGAGCCTTCTTGGCTGCAGGATGTTTTTCTCACCCTGTGTCCCTTCCCTGTTGAAGACGGGCGCAAGCCGTTGGGGATGAGTCTGAGTGGTCTGCCTCTCAAACTGAAGTGCAAATGGTTCCTGGAGTCTGCAACGTTTTCTGGAAATCTGTCCAAGAAGCAAAAGGTCTTCAAAGAAAAAACAAGAAAGTCCAGATGCCTCCTGAAAAGCCAGATCAAGACCAAAGCGGTCCCAATTGTGGTAGAAGCATTCAGGGCTGGGACTCGTGAGCTGGGACAGGTGCTCCAACAGATCCCAGGAATGACAACAGAGCTTTCTGTCCAGAACATGCAGCGATGGGAACAATTCAGACGCTGTGCAGAACCCTCACACTCTCAGGCCTTCAGTTGGGTGCCTGAGATGGAGGAAGACCAATAACACCCACAAGGATGACAAGCAGGGCTTTTTTTCTCATTGAACGCTCAGAACGGAGTTCCGGCACCTTTTTTGGATGGAACCTTGTAGGGTAGGCAAGGCGGGTTGTATGACATGTGTGAGTTCCGGCACCTTTTTCTTTTACAAAAAAAGCACTGATGACAAGTGAGGTAGTCCTTGACTTTCAACCACAATTGAGCCTCAAACATCTGTTGGCAAGCAAGATGGTTGTTGAGGGATTGTTGCTCCATTTCACGGCCTTTTTTTGCCACCGTTATCAAGCGAATCACTGCAGCGATTAAATTAGTAACAGGGTTCTTAAGTGAATCAAAATCCCCACCCTTGTCTTTGCTTGTCAGAAGGTCACAAAAGGGGATCACTTGATCCCGGGACTCTGCAACCATCATAAATATGAACTGGTAGCCAAGTCTCTGAATTTTGATCACCTGACTACGGAGATGCGGCAAAGGTTGTTCAATGTGGAAGACGGTCATCAGTCACCTTTCTTCAGTGCCGTTGTAACTTCAAATGGTTACTAAATGGATGGTCGTAAGTCAGAGACTGCCTGTCTATTGCAATTTTACACGTTTCCGGGTTTTTTCTTGACTAGAAAATGTAGCTCCCCTGAGTCTTTTGACAGCTTTCTTTGAGATATATAGAACCCATCATGGGACGGAAGCCATATTAATTCGAGTGGAATTAATTTCCCAGATATTCTACTCACTGAAGTTTTTTTTAAAAATTCCATTTATATCCTGCCCTTCTCCGAAGACTCAGGGCGGCTTACAAGCTTAGCAGTAGCCTTCTTTCTATGTATATGCCTGCTTATTAGGGCTTTCACACACACCCCCAAGCAGCATTATTACAAAGTCAGCTTAATTGCCCCCCACAATCTGGGTCCTCATTTTGCCTACCTCGGAAGGATGGAAGGCTGAGTCAACCTTGAGCCTGGTGGGATGCGAACCTGCACTAATTGCAGGCAGCTGGTGTTACTTAAGGAGGCATTAGCCCACTGCTCCACCAAGTTGTGCGCATTCTGAGTGGAGGCTGCAGGCGAGGGACATAGTGCGATATAAAAAGGGATTTTCCTAACCATTGTAACGCTTGCCTCAGTGTAGAATGTGAGAGGCATGGAGTAGCATTCCATTGTTTGCTTTGGACAATGTAACCAGGATTTCCAAAATAGGTGAGACTTTCTGATTTATAGCTTGGCTGCTCTGTTTCATTAAAGTTTATTAAACAATATATTAAATATCAGCTCAGGTAGGGACCCTAATCAGCAACACAATGATAATAACACTGGCTCGAACCTCTAATTGGGCCTTCAGTTTAATTAAGCTGCGGAGGAGAGAGTGGTGGAATGCAATCCGAAGTCACAGGAAGGAGGGCTTCCTTCCCAGAAGGCAAAGAAGCTCTGGAGCTTTGAACGTAGGCTGGAAGAAAGCAATGTTGAAGTTCCCCTAGCAATTTATAGAGTATATATTGCAGATGGTTGCTTTAGTCTGGCAAGATTCTGTCTCTAGGACGACAAGAATCTATGAACTACTCCAAAATAACTGCACATGTCGTTCTTGGGCCTGACAGAGAGGTTTTATGTTGGACTTATAACATTTAATATCAGCCCTAGTCATCAGAAGTCTAAAGATAAGCCTCCGTGTCAAACATACTAGCTTAATGTAGTTCTACGTAATCTAGTGTGGAATCAGATTTTAAACAGGCTGTTTAAAACAGAGCTGGACCACTGATGCTCTTTAAATACTGCTGAACTACAACTGATAGGAATAGGAACTTTTACCACTGGCTCCGCTGGGCCATATTAATAGTTTAATAGTTAATAGTTTATTTGATTTATATACCGCCCTTCTCCTGGTGGGACTCAGGGCGGTTCACAGGGCATACATAAGAAACACTATACAAAAATTAAAAAGAATTAAATCCATGCCCAATTAAAAACAGAAGTACAGATTAAAAACAATTAAAAGCCCATAATCCCCCATCAGGCCAGACCAGCTAATTCGAACAGATGGGTCTTCAGGCCCCGACGGAAAGTTCGAAGGTCTGGTGCCATCCGGAGCTCCACCGGCAATTGATTCCATAAAGCCGGAGCCCCCACAGAGAAGGCCCTCCCCCTGGGGGCCACCAGTCGACATTCCCTGACTGGCGGCACCCTGAGGAGGCCCTCTCTGTGGGAACGCACAGGGCGGAGGGGAGTCGATGCCGGCAGCAGGTGGTCCCTGAGGTAACCCGGACCCATGCCATGTAGGGCCTTAAAGATCGTAACCAACACCTTGAACCTCACCCGAAAGACAACTGGTAACCAATGCAGCTCGCGGAGCAAAGGTGTAACATGGGAGTACCGGGAAACTCCCAAGACAACTCTCGCGGCCGCATTCTGTACCAGTTGGAGCCTCCGAGTGGTCTTCAAGGGAAGCCCCATGTAGAGAGCATTACAGTAGTCAAGGCGAGAGGTCACGAGCGCATGAGTGACTGTACACAGGGCATCCCGGTTCAGATAGGGCCGCAACTGGCGCACCAGGCGAACCTGGGCGAAAGCCCCCCTAGTCACGGCCACTATATGCTCTTCCAAAGTAAGCCGTGAATCTAGAAGGACTCCCAAGTTGCGAGCCCTATCCACGGGGGGTAAGAGCTCACCCCCCATAGAAAGAGATGGAACATTTGGAATGTCCCGGGATGCCGGAATGCACAGCCACTCAGTCTTGTCAGGGTTGAGCTGAAGTCTGTTCCTCCCCATCCAGACCCGAACCGCCTCCAGGCAACGGGACATCACGGCGAGGGCATCACTGGGGTGGTTTGGGGTCGAAAAGAAAAGTTGGGTATCATCGGCATACTGATGATACCCAACTCCAAAACCACGAATGATCTCACCCAGCGGTTTCATATAGATGTTGAACAGGAGAGGCGAGAGAACCGACCCCTGAGGAACTCCACAAACGAGAGACCTAGGGGCCGATCTCTGCCCCCCTGCCAACACCGACTCCGAGCGTCCCAGGAGATAGGAGGAGAACCACTGAAGAACTGTGCCTCCCACTCCCAATCCCCTGAGACGCCGCAGCAAGATACCATGGTCGATGGTATCGAAAGCCGCTGAGAGGTCTAATAGGACTAGGACAGAGGAATGTCCCCTATCCCGCGCCCTCCAGAGATCATTCACCAGAGCGACCAATGCCGTCTCCGTGCTGTACCCGGGCCTGAAACCCGATTGGTAGGGGTCCAGATAATCCGCTTCATCCAGGACCAGAGGGAGCTGATGCGCCACCACACTCTCAACAACCTTCGCAAGAAAGCGAAGGTTGGAGACTGGACGAAAGTTGTTCAAAACGGCTGGGTCCAGGGCAGGCTTCTTGAGGAGAGGTCTCACCACCGCCTCCTTCAAGACGGTGGGGAAATAACCCTCACTCAAAGAAGCAGATATAACCGCCTGGAGCCAGCCTCATGTCCTCTCCCTAGCTGCATAAACCAGCCAGGAAGGGCACGGGTCCAACAAACATGTGGAGGAGCTCAGCCTCCCCATAATCCTGTCCACTTCATCAGGGGTCACAGAATCAAACTCTTCCCAGATAACATTGACAAGACCGCCCGTGTCCTGATCGCCTGACTCTGCCCAGCTGGAGTCCAAACTGGTCCGAATCCGAGCGATTTTATCCGACAGATGATGACTAAATTCCTCGGCACGACCTTGCAAGGGATCCTCCCTCACCTCCTGATTGAGAAGTGAGCGAGTCACCCTAAACAAGGCGGCCGGGCGATTATCTGCGGACGCGATGAGGGTGGAGAAGTAATTACACCTCGCCACCCTCATCGCTGCGAGATAAGACCTAATATAGGTTCTTAACCGCAACCGGTCGGGTTCGGATCGGCTAGACCTCCAGCAGCTCTCTAGGCCCCGTTTCCGGCGCTTCATCTCCCGGAGCTCCGCGGAAAACCATGGAGCTCGCTGGGATCTGCGCCGGGTCAGGGGCCGCAAGGGTACAACCCGGTCAAGTGCCTCAGTGGCTGCCCTTCCCCAGGCTTCCACTAAGGCATCAGCCGAGCTGTGAGCAGTGGAGGCAGGTGGGGACCCCAGCGCCGCTTGGAATCTATCAGGATCCATTAAGCGTCTGGGGCGGTACCATCTAATTGGCTCCGTACCCCCACGGCGGGGGGTGGCAAAGCGGAAGACCAGCCGCAGGAGATGATGATCGGTCCATGACAGGGGCATAATAAATGGAGAGCCCCCACCTAGATCATCCAACCACCGTCTAGATAAAAAAATCAGGTCAAGGGTGTGGCCTCCCTCATGAGTTGGCTCTGAAATTACTTGCGTCAGGTCCATGGCCGCCATGGAAGCCATGAACTCCCGAGCTAGCTCAGATGAACCTCCCAGGGATGGTAGATTGAAGTCTCCCAAAACTATAAGTTTGGGAAACTCAACCACCAAACCCGAGAGGATATCGAGCAGCTCGGGCAGGGCTGCCGCTGTGAGACTAGGCGAAATGTACACCAGCAGCAAGCCCAACTGCGCCCCAGGACCAAATCTCATGAAGAGAGACTCACACCCGACTATCTGAGAAACGGTGGCCTCCCGCGGACATAAGGTCTCCCTAATGGTAACCGCCACTCCCCCACCCCTACCTTGAGCTCGTGGCCGGTGTAGCACCCGGAAACCTGGTGGGCAGAGGTCAACCAAAGGGACCCCACCCTCTGGGCCCAACCAAGTCTCCGTGATGCAAGCCAGGTCCGCATGCTCACCCTCAACTAAATATTGTTAGGAACTGTAATTTGTCGACATTTGGGTGGTCACCCAAAGCTTATCTTAACCTAAAGTAAAAAGTATTTAGTCCTTAGAGTAGCATGTGTAAGTTTAATTATTTTTCTAACCCCTTTGAGATCAAATAAAAGGTAAAGGTTCCCCCGCACATGCGTGCTAGTCGTTTCCGACTCTAGGGGCCGGTGCTCATCTCCGTTTCAAAGCTGAAGAGCCGGCGCTTGTCCGAGGACGTCTCTGTGGTCATGTGGCCGGCATGACTAGACACCAAAGGCGCACGGAACGCTGTTACCTTCCCACCGGAGTGGTCCCTATTTTTCTACCTGCATTTTTTACGTGCTTTCGAACTGCTAGGTTGGCAGAAGCTGGGACGAGTAACAGGTGCTCACTCTGTTACGCGGTACTCGGGATTCGACCCGCCAAACTGCCGACCTTCTGCTCAACATGCTCAGCGTCCTAACCCACTGAGCCACCGCATCCCTAGCTGAGATCAAATAGATCTTGCAATATGCTGGATAGGTAGATAGGACCCGTTTTCAAGCATTTTTACCTATTGCCAGTTTTGCTGAATCCAATTAAATGAGTTGCATCTCTACATCACTCAGGCTTCTATCCCTGCCTCTCTGGAGCAAAGCTTTCACAGCTGACAGGATGACTTTAGTGCTAAAGTAATCGCCATATTACATTTATTGGACTAGGATTAGAAGCTGTAGGAGGCAGTACGGCACGTCTTTACAGCTGTCGTAATTTCGGAGCTGTCGAATAAGACCGTGGTGTGATCCGGTTTTTCAAGAAGGAGGGGCAATTTGAGTTGTGCAAAGACACCCGTGGGGAATTGAACAATCCCTCCTGCAATCCAACGCACCTTTCCTTGGACTCGTGCAGCCCAAAGGAAAAAAAGAATGGAAACCAAAACTTTTTTTAGAATTGTTGATGATACAACGGGTATGCTCTTCCACCATCTGAATCAGGCTCCCCTGTCTGAATTCAGATCACTCTACAGCCCTTATGGTCAAGGAAGAGAAGACATAGGGAGTCCTGGACTTACAACTGCTCATTCAGTGACCGTTCGAAGTTACAGCGGCACTGGAAAAAGTGGTTTAGCACCATCTTTCACATGATCGTTGCAGCTTCCCCACTGGGTCACGTGACCTGGGAACTGACACATATTTATGACGGTTGCAGCATCCCGGTGTGTGTGTGTGTGTGTGTCATGTGATCCCATTTTTCGACCTTCTGACGAGCAAAGACAATGGTGGGGGGGGCAGATTCACTTATCAAGCATGTTACTAATTTAACAACTGCAGAGATTCACTTAACGGCGGTGTCAAGGAAGGTCGTAAAATGGGGCAAAATTCACTTAGCCAACGTCTCGCTTGGCAAGCAAAAAATGTGGGCTCAGTTGTGGTCGTGAGTTGAGGACTAGCTGCATTTCTAAAGAAGAAGGAGAGGGAGAGATATCCAGCTTTGAACCAACCTGGAATTTAGA
>NC_139520.1:16677250-16782250 GCF_947247035.1 Vipera ursinii | reverse complement strand
CCCACACACACACTTGTTCTCTAGATAAAGACTGCAAATATTGTTGGTGACACTGTATGCAAAATGTTCAGTACTGATTTTGTGATTCCTTTGGAGTCAAGTAACAGAGTGGCCTCTGTACAGTCTACCCCAGGGGTAGGCAACCTTGACTCTTTTATGACTCATGGACTTCAACTCTCAGAATTCCTGAGCCACGCTTGCCTACCCCTGGTCTACCCCTTTTGGTGTACGAAGGCAAATATCCCTTTTGTTCTATTTACCAATTTCTTCTGTGGCTGTTTCCCCGTAGTGTTCCTGATAACTATCCTGGTGGTTGAAGGCATCGCCGTGGCTCAAAAAACACAAGGTATGGTGTGAGAAATTACACGAGGAAAAAGTGTGCAATCTGTCTTAATTCTCACAACACTTTTTTTCCATTATAAAGAGATTAAAGACTGTCTAATGTCTTTTCAGTCCTTCAGAATGTCTTCCCCCCATCCCCTCCAGTCTAGTCTACAATTTTGGTACCTGTTAATGCTCTCCTTTTCATGTACTCTTTCAATGTACTATCCGATCCTTTCATGTTCTCCTTTTCATGTACTGTCAGCTCTGTCCCCTTTCGTTTTCTGAGGTCGAAATCAGCTAGATGCTGCCATCTGCTTGTGAACTGTGAAGAGATTGTTTATCCACCACTGGGGGGAAAAAGTAATTTTACAGGCTGTATCCTCTGTTTGATGCTGTCAACCCACACAGCTCATTATGCTGAAGTGGGCTGATGTTTGTTGAGACCTGCTAGAAGGACGGTGAATTGTATTTTTCTCTTTTCTTCCAAACGTTGGGCAAGATCTTGGAAGTAACCGCATGGCATCTGCTCAATGTAGTGACTGGGTTCGAACAAGCAATGGAGGTCATTTTGCTTCATCCAACTTTCCTAACTTCTACCCACCCAACCAGGAATGTGTCTATATTTTAGAAGGTATGGCCATATCTAGATTTTTTTTTAATGTTCGATTACTGAAAGTGTCAAGCAATAACATTCGATGTTAGCAGCGGAAACTTGACAGAAAGTATGAATAATTTACATATCAACCCATGTGGAATAACTAAACCACATACACTGACTCAGGGAAGTTGACTTTCAAGTTAATTGCAACGGCCTATAATGAATTTCGGTTATCCTCAACAACAAACGTTTTGTCTGTATATTTCCATGTGAAAAGCAAAAACCCAGAGCTAAATATTATATTAGTTTTAACTCTTAAATAGTTAAAAAAGAACTTGGTTTTTAGGATCGTCTTGCTTCCTTCATTGGAAGCTCCAAATTCTGTCAGAGGGGAGAGAAATCTACAGGCACTTCAAAAGCCTTCCCTTTGAGTTCACTTTTGTATTAGTGATGTAGTTGTGTAGTCTATTTGTTAACAAAAAGTGACAGGACCGAAGTGAGCTTTATTTCTCAGCCTGGGCAACTTTTTAAGTTGTGCAGCCTTCAACTCCAATAGCCAACTAGAGAATTCTGGGAATTGATGTCCAGACCTGTTAATACTGCAAAGGTTGAGGAACACTTTTCTATGGAATATTTAACCTGCACTTGTTGACCTGGCGGAAATCACTCCAACTAAGTTATTAACTCAATCACTGAGTCATTAAACTGAAAGGAATAGAAGAGTAACCCTTGACTTATGGCCATATTTAAGCTCAGAATTACAGTCATAAGTCACTGCTATTATAAGCTGAGGCTTCTCGCGACCTTACTGTGGCAGTCAGTAAGCAAATCTCTTTTCCCTGATCACATTTTTTTTTTTTGCTGGAAACTGGCAAAAACTATCACAAATCACAGGAGCAGAGAACTCTACAAATAATAAAGGTGGCTCATTGCCAAGTACCCCAAAATGCAGTTGTGTGATTGGAGGGGGAGGGGAGGGTGTCGCAACTTTAAAAGCAGGTCTTATGTAGCTCCGAGGAGTCGGTCGTAACTCCAAGCAATCATTAAATGGCCTGTCATAAGTCAAGGACTCTCTGTATATTCCAGCAGATCCATTGCACAGAATTGGAGATTTATCTCTGCATTCAGAATGTTTATTGCGGAGGTGGTTTAATGACAGAACCCTTAATATGTCTTTCGTTGCCTGATGTGGAGAATTAGCATTGATCCGGATTGTTTCTGCTTTGCTCCAGCTGCCCCGCGGCAAAGAATAGAGTTGACATTTGACGAACCATTCTTTGTTGAGCCTTCCTTCGAATGTCGATTCGATCATCTGGAGGTTCGAGACGGACCTTTTGGGTTCTCCCCGATCATCGATCGCTATTGCGGTCTAAAAAGTCCAGGCCCGATCAGATCAACGGGAAGATTTATGTGGATCAAGTTTACCTCAGATGAAGAGTTGGAAGGACGAGGATTTAAAGCCAAGTATTCATTTATACCAGGTAGAAATGTCCCATTTTTTCTTACTTAATGGTGTTGCAGTGATCCTTCTAGAACTGTCTTGAGTTTCTGCCTCTACTTGCCAAAAGCCACAATTTATCCTATTTCTTCTACTCGCAGTCGTTTTACGCTCGTTTTTCTGAGAGCTGCAAAGAGAGTCTAGAGCAGGGGTGGGGAACCTTGGCTCTTTTATGACTTGTGGACTTCAACTCCCAGAATTTTAAGTGGAAAGAATACACATAATCCCCTCAACCTGTACAAATAAGATTAGAGCTTTAGGAAGGACAAGTCAGCTGCCTCATTGTTGAGTCCTTCTAAGGATGTACAGTTAGTGCTTGACGTACGATCACAAGTGAGCCCAAAATTTTATGTTGCTAAGTGAGACATTTGTTAAATGAGTTTTGCCCCATTTTATGACTTTTCTTGCTACCGTTGTGAAGTGAATCATTGCATTTGTTAAGTTAGTAACGGGATTAAGTGAATCTGGCTTCCCCCCTTGACCTTGCTTGTCAAAAGGTTGCAAAAGGGGATCACGTGACCCCCCCTAGGGATGTTGGAGCCGTCATAAATATGAACCGGTTGCCAAGCATCAGAATTTTAATCACATGACCATGGGGATGCCACAACAGTCGTAAGTGTGAAAAACGGTTCATACGTCACTTTTTCCAGTGCCGTTTCAACTTTGAATGGTCAGTAAACGGACTGTTGTAAGCCGAGGTCTACCTGTACGTCATTGGGAAGAAGTCACGTGCCATTTCTCAGCTCAGCGTCCTAGTGTGCTGCATTTTTCCGGTCCCTAGATTATCTTGCTTTCAAATTAAATTTTAGACAGAATAACGTTCTTTTTTTCCCCCTTCCTCCTTTTCTTTTGTAGATCCAGATTTCACACACCGAGAAGGTATTTTAAAGCCCATCCCAGGTACAGTATTACGGCGCTAATCTCTCCTGCTTATTACACTCTAAATCACTTTGATCTCTGGTTTGACTACAGCTTGTGTCCTTCGTGTTCTAGATTGCCAATTTGAGCTCTCCGGAGCGGACGGCATCGTGCGCTCCAGCCAGGTAGAACAAGGAGAAAAAGCAAAGCCGGGCGAAGCCGTTGATTGTATTTGGACAATTAAGGCAACTCCAAATTCCAAGGTGGGTTTATTGAAGAGTTGGAGTCTAATGTCTAATGAGAACAGCTAGTTGCTAGTAATAATTGCAAATTGTCATTCCTCGTTCACTCAAATTAATTATTGCATTGGTGCTTACCCAAAAAAAAAACATCTACAGTTCACTTCATAAGCTGCTTCAAAACCAAATTAGAAGAATTAACTATTTTGTGTGACTATCCTTCAGCCTTTAATTGCTTTAAGATATTATTAAGTTGACTTCCATCCTTCCGAGGTCGGTAAAATAAGGACCCAGATTGTTGGGGAAAATAGGCTGACTCTGTAAAATGCTTAGAGAGAGTTGTAAAGCATTGTGAGGCAGTATATAAGTCTAAGTGCTATTGTCCTTCCTTCCTTCCTTCCTTCCTTCCTTCCTTCCTTCCTTCCTTCCTTCCTTCCTTCCTTCCTTCCTTCCCTCCCAGTGGTTAGAATGCAGTATTGCAGGCTAACTCTGCCCACTACAGGAGTTCAATCCTAACCGGCTCCAGGTTGATTCAGCCTTCCATCCTTCCCAGGTCGGTAAAATGAGGACCCAGATTGTTGGGGGCCATAGCCTGACTCTATAAACTGCTTAGAGGGGGCTGTAAAACACTGTAAAGCGGTATATAAGTCTAAGTGCTATATGGGAGGTTCAGTTCCAGAATATCACAATAAATAAGTCATACAAATATTTTGGGTTTCCCAGCGCACATAAAAGTGTGTTTATACTATACTGTAGTTTGCTAAGCATGCAATATAGCATTAGGTCTGGGGAAAAACTGATGTACATAATTAATAAATATATTGCTACAAAATGCCAAATTATGATTTGAGCATTCAGTGATTGCAATCTTGTAAAATATCATAATATATGCAAAGCACTATACAGTGATTCACAGTAAAACAAGGTATGCCTGTAAACATCTGTCTGTGTAGGAATTGTTGATCTATCTTCTATCTGATAAAACTGATAAAATAATGTATGCATCTGTCAAGACAGAATTATATTAATTAGACATAATCACAATTTGCAGGTGGAGAAAAAATTCCCGTATGCCTGAATAAACGTTTGCCTCCTTATACAGTAGCAACATACAAAATGTCAGTCTTATCTTATATATTCTTTCTTCTCACAAAATTCTTTTTACGTTTTTGAGTGTTCCCTTTAATTTTGGAAGTTTGGGAGGAGAGAAGATTTAGGATGTCAACGAATTCTATTTAATGAATAGAGAGTTACGTAATGTCTCTTTGCTATTTCAATTATAGCACCTTAGCAATGCAGACTTAATTTCCAGAGGAAGGGAAATAAATTGCTTTGCAGTTTAATCAAGCTTGTTGGGGAAGAGAGGAAAGATGCAAGGATTTGCTTCTGTTCCTCAACGAAAGCTCCATTTTCTGTTGTAATCAAATTGATTTTTTGTCCCTCTTTGCCCTAGAAAAAGTATAAAATCTATTTAAAACTGGAATTGTTTTAGAACATGTGATTATTTTAGCTTTATGCATGAGAGAATGCAGTGATTAGAAATGGCAAGTGGTATACCCACACAAGCTGTGCATCTATTCCTTGCATCTGAATGAAATTTCAGAATGCAGAGAAGAACAGCATAGATGATTAGGGGACTGAAGGCTAAAACATGAAGAACTGTTGCAGGAATTGGGTATGTCTAGTTCAGTGTTGAGAAGAACGAGGGGTGACATGATAGCAGCGTTCCAGTATCTCAGGGACTACCACAAAGAAGAGGGAGTCAAGCTATTCTCCAAAGCACCTGAAAGCAGGTCAAGAAGCAACGGATGGAAACTAATCAAGGAGAGAAGCAACCCGGAACTAAGGAGAAATTTCCTGATAGTCAGAACAATTAATCAGTGGAACAACCTGCCTCCAAAAGTTGTGAATACTCCCAACACTGGAAGTTTTTTTTTTAAAAAAAAGATTGGATAACCATTTGTCTGAAAGGGTATAAGTGGAATTTTCCTCCAATGGGATTTTCCTGGAAAAATACATTTTCCATGTATTTTACCAGGAAACATAGATAGGGCAGGCTAGAAAAGTCAGTGCCCTCCTAACCTTACCCAAGCACTCCAAATTTGTTGGCGTTGTCCATTTTCCCCTCTGAGTTCATGAAGACCTAACCCTAACCCTAAGTGGAATTTTCCTCCAATGGGATTTTCCCATGTATTTTACCAGGAAACATAGATAGGGCAGCCTAGAAAAGTCAGTGCCCTCCTAACCATACCCAAGTGCTCCGAATTTGTTGGCGATGTCCATTTTGCTCTCCAAGTTCACCCTTCCAACTCTGTTATTCTGGTTCTGTTACTCTGTTTATTTTTTATTTTCTTTTTTTTTTTAATAAGAAGCAATGTTTTCCAATTGGGCTTTATGCCGTTGAATGATTCCTTCGTTTCTTTGAAAACTGTTCTCTTGTAATGCCCAATAGATCTATCTGAGATTTCTGGACTATCAAATGGAACACTCCAACGAATGCAAGAGGAACTTTGTGGCTGTCTATGATGGAAGCAGCTCCATTGAAAACCTGAAAGCCAAGTTTTGCAGCACTGTGGCTAATGATGTGACCCTTCAAACAGGAACCGGGGTGATACGCATGTGGGCGGATGAAGGGAGCCGATTAAGCCGGTTTCGGATGCTCTTCACCTCATTTATGGATCGTAAGTACACCCTGAAGCCTCGAGTTGAAAAAGAAGCATAATTGTGTAAGACTTCCCAGATGGTGTTTTGTTTTGTTTTGTTTTTCTCTCTTTCCTGACATAGTTTGAGCTAAACCTGCTTAGAAGAACCTTTTCGAATATACTAAGCTTTGGAGTCATCGTCCTCCTTAATTAAATGCTCTTTACATTAAATTAAGAACAGTAGCAGGGAACAAGAACTATAATTAAATCTGAAACGATGTTCTGCGTCTTTTCTGATCACTTGGTGACATAATCATCTTATTGCCCTACTCACAATCTGTCAATGATGGCTCATAGTTAAAAACACAGATCGTGTAAAGCCAGGAACTTGGAAAGAAATGGTTACAGGAGAGCAATTTCTCACCAAGTCAATTTACTATATAACAATCATGAAAAGGTATAGTCCCTGTTTTGCTGAGAAAATAAATCTACCGATAAGCTACTTTTAATAAGGTGCACAGATGTGATAGAAATAGCCAAATCTATTTTAAAAAATTGTTAAACATCAGGGAATTCAGGAGAGTCAGACAGTTCAAATGAGTATAAAGATTTATTGCAAAAGCTTAAGCTCTCTACAAGAATCTGAGCTACTAATGGTCAAGGCAAATGAGCAGGAATTAAAGCATTCAAGGTTGCCTGGATTTAGATCTTTTGTGGGCATGCAGGGACTCATGACTGATGACATATTTGATCCCTCCCTCAGGCTCAGCCTGGTCATCTCCTACAAATATTCTAAATATGCTCTCTAAAACTCCCTTTTCATGACTCTGTAATCCCTTAATTATTCAGGGTAGAGTCAGGGCGACTGGATGGAGCTTCAGCGTTTACTGGCTGGATGCCCTTCCTGATACCTACTCACAATTCACAGCAGATATTTTTTTCTTGGCACTCTAGAAGAGAAATATCTGCTGCTACCTAGGATTGAACCCTCAGTTTTTCAAACGGGAGGTGACCACCACTGCTAAATACGTTACTGTATTATATGCAAAAACCCCCCACAAAAACCTATACCTAAAATCTAATGAAACTTTGAAGCAATTTATGTACTGAAAATATATTTTAAGGAACCGCTGAAATTTGTGTAATCTTTATTCCCCCCCCCCCGATTTCTCTCAGCTCCATGTTTAGGTGGGACTTACTTCTGCCATAGCAACATGTGCATCAATAATTCCTTAGTTTGCAATGGCATTCAAAACTGTGCCTATCCATGGGATGAAAACCATTGCAAAGGTGAGTAATGACTAAAACCCTTGAATGAGTTGTGAGCGAGCCTTCCATTTTTTTTTCTTAGCAGCCTAAAGAGTATTACCAGCTAGTTTCCAACCTTCAAAGACTGTGAATTCAATTTCTTTCTTGGAACCTGAGAGATTTGTCTACCTAAATTTTACAGAGCAAAACACAAGTTAAACAAGTTGCAGAATTCAGCCATTGTTTTTTCCCCCCTGCTTAGGGCAGTTGAAGTTTTGGCCAGCTTTATATCAACTGTTATTTGCACGATGTCTACGGAGATTCTTAGTCGTCCAGGTCATGGTTATCCCAAAGGTGCTTTTTCAAAAGGCAACTAGAATTTCTTTGTGTTTTTTTTTTTTGAAGACATTTCGCTTCTCATGCGAAAAGCTTCTTCAGTTCTGACTGAATGATGGAGAATTCCTTACCATTCAGTCAGAACTGAAGAAGCTTCTCGGATAAGAAGTGACATGTCTTCAAGGGAAAAAAAAACCCAAAGAAATTCCAGTTGCCTTTTGAAAAAGCACCTTTGGGACTGTTATTTGCTTCTTCATTTCGGAGCTCTGTTTTAAATTAATACCATATAAATGCAGTTTCCAGGCTCCAGTGCAGGGGTGACAAACTCAATTTCATTGAGGGCCGCATCAGCACTGCGGTTGCCCTCAAGGGGCCGGGTGGGTATGGCCAGGGTGGGTATGGCTGTATGGCCTACTGGGTGGGCGTAGCCAGCTCTACATCGTTCGCATCAAGGGTGCCTATGGGGGCCTGGGCAGGAGTGGGACAGATCTGAGGGTCTCTGGCAGAAGGAGGGTCTCTGGGCCAGGGCCAAGGCAGTGAGGGCCATTCCCTCACTGTTTCCAGGATGGCTTTGTGGGCCACATGAAACCACTTTGTGGGCCGGATCCGGCCCCCGGGCCTTGTGTTTGACATGTCTGCTCCAGTGTATTGCTTTTGTGGTCTTTCCTTGTTTTTCTGTTTTATAGCTTAATAAAAAATAGAACTGTTGCAGACCTACTGCAGATGGTTTAAAATGAGCTATTATCCTCAGTACTGATCATGCTTAGACAAAATAGCTTTACAAATAGACTATTCTGACACATCTGCATATATAATTTACTCCTAATTTGGTCATCCTTTTTCCTAATGCAAAAGACAAGCATTTTTGAAAGTGGAAAGGTTCGCCCATTTAATAATAGCATTGGGTAAAGAATATTTATCACCCTTATTTTAAGAGAGGATAGTAAGGCTGAGAATCGTTGCTCATGATCCAGGGGCTTTTGTTAAGGAATATATTTATATGTAAGATTTTTTAAAGATAAAATAAGTCTTGAGGTTCTTACTTCCAACGTCACGCGTTTATATCACTTCAGAAGAACTACTTCATCTCACATTCAAATTTAAAATAGCAATTGGTTACAAGAAATAGCCAATTTCGCAGACTTAATGCAGGTCTGTGAAGGGCATTATATCATTTATATTCATTTCAACCGGCTTAGCATGACTAGCCACAACGTGTGGCGTTATTATTTCTCTAATAAGTGAGTTACCGCATTCATCATTAACCTCTCTGAGAAAATTAGCGCAACAGACAAGCAGGGCATCTGTTTACACATTCTGCAAGCCCGCATTTGATTAATGCGCATGAAATGAAAGGGCGTGACCATGATTGCTTAAAAATTAAAGGTATTCTAACTGAACTTTTCAAGAAAACTTCCTGTAGCAAATCAGATGCCATTTGGATATGCGGACCTGGCTCTCTTCCATAGTGAGATTCAAGCTGAAATGTTGCCTTTAGTGTCATCTAATTAAAGAATGCCTTTCACAAAATTCTAAGCCAAGCATTTCAATTTAACTAGCGTACAAATTGTGCCTCAAACTTCTACTTAATGAGCTGTTACACTGGGTTTCTATATTTTGAGAAGTAGCACAGGCCAATTGGCTAATAATAATAATAATAATAATAATAATAATAATAATAATAATAATAATAATAATAATAATAATAATAAAAATAAAAAGAAGAAGAAGAAGAAGAAGAAGAAGAAGAAGAAGAAGAAGAAGAAGAAGAAGAAGAAGAAGAAGAAGTTGGAAGGGACCATGGTGGTCATCTAGTCCAACCCCCTGCTCAGGCAGGAAGCCCTATACCATTTCAGACAAATGGATTTCCAATCTCTTCTTAAAGACTTCCAATGTTGGAGCGTTCACAGCTTCTGGAGGCAGGTTGTTCCATTGGTTAATTGTTCTCACTGTCAGGAAGTTTCTCCTTAGTTCTCGGTTGCTTCTCTCTTGGGTTAGTTTTCATCCATTGCTTCTTGTCCTGCCTTCAGGCACTTTGGAGGATAGGTTCTTGAGAACCTCTTCAGAGGAACTTATATTGAACTCAGTGGTGTTGATGGGCCTATTGATTTCTGGTCTTCTGGTCTAGTTGCCTGTGGATCAAATAGTCTTGCATTTCTACAAGCTGCAGTTGCTTGCGAAAGAGCAAACTACTTTTGAAAAGACTAGGCATGGGGAGGGTGATGTAATGGTTGTGATGGGAATGATAGGAGATGGGACGGAGAGATGCTGGCTAGGGAACAGTCAGGTAAGAGACAGCATGTTCCTCAACTGCATAAGAGGCAGAGAAAGAGCCTGAGAAGGGATACTCTCCATAAGCTCTCCGTCTGTAAAAGTGGCCATGGAAGAATTGCACTTTCAGCTTTTCAATATTCTGTTAATGTAGCTTTACAATAAGGTAGAATTAGCTTATCTGATCAATCTTTCTGTCTAGTCTACCTATGAAGGCTGATAGTTTGGAGCTCTGATTTCAATAGAATAGAGTAGAGGAGAAGAGAAGAGAAGAGAAGAGAAGAGAAGAGAAGAGAAGAGAAGAGAAGAGAAGAGAAGAGAAGAGAAGAGAAGAGAAGAGAATCATGATAGAATAGAATAATAGAATAGAGTAGAGTAGAATCATGAGAATAGAGTACAGTAGAGTAGAGTAGAGTAGAGTAGTGTAGAGTAGAGTAGAATAGAATAGAATAGAATAGAGTAGAGTAGAGTAGAGTAGAGTAGAGTAGAGTAGAGTAGAGTAGAGTAGTGTAGAGTAGAGTAGAATAGAATAGAGTAGAGTAGAGTAGAGTAGAGTAGAGTAGTGTAGAGTAGAGTAGAATAGAATAGAGTAGAGTAGAGTAGAGTAGAGTAGAGTAGAGTAGAGTAGAATAGAATAGAATAGAATAGAATAGAATAGAATTAGAGCTGGAAGGGACCTTGGAGATCTTCTAGTCCAGCCCCCCCACCACTCTAGCAAGAGAACCTGCACCATCTGAGACAAGTGACTGTCTAGCCTCTTCTTCAAAATCTCCAGTGATGGAGTGCCCACCGTTCATTGGTCCTTAAACCCAAGGACCATCGTGATAGATTTGTTCTTCACTGGCATGTTGAGGGCTACGGATTTTTCATTCACCATCAAAACGTCATTTCTCTTTGACCAGCAGCAGGAGACAGAAATATCAGACCAAAGATCGAAATTAGGAATAAAATTAGTAGCCTGAAACGTATTCATGTCAGCTGCCAAACAGTATGACAAAAAGGAATGTTGGAGCCACAGCTTTGTAGACTTGTTTGTTGAATTTCTACACTACCCATCTCATCTAAGTGATTGTGGGCAGTTTACAACAGCCTAATTTTGATGCAGTTGAGTATAGTCTCTGTTAAACAACAGGGGGTTACTATCTAATAACAACACACTGTGGGATTCCTCACTTTAATAGAGAATGTGATTTATTATTACCCCTGTGAGAAGAAATGCTTTTCCCCAGTTCTTAATTCTATTAGCAAAGCAACTTTGGTTAAGAATGTCTCCTTACTACAAAGAGCTCACTATTTTTCTGCCAAGGATGTCATACTTCAAATTTCCATTATTTGGAGGAATGTATGTTGACAAAATGTACACTTAGGTAGACTTTTTGATTAAAGACTGTTGCTGTGAGAAGCTTGGGCTAACAATGTTCCTAGTCCAGGTAGTCCTTGACTTACAACAATTCATTTAGTGACCATTCAAAGTTACAAGGGCAGTGAAAAAAGCGAGTTATGAACGTTTTTCACACTTACGACCTTTGCAGCATAGCCACGGTCACGTGATGAAAATTCACATGCTTGACCACTGGCTCATATTTGTGATGGTTGCGGTGTCCTGGGGTCATGTGATCAATTTTGCAGCCTTCTGACAAACAAATGCAATAGAGAAGCCCAATTCGCTTAACCCTAACCGTGTTGCTACCTCAAGAGCTGCAGTGATTCCCTTAGCAAGAAAAGTTGTAAAACGGGGCAAAACTCGCTTAACAACTGTCTCAGTGCAGCCATTTTGGGTTCTATCGTGGTTGTAAGTTGAGGATGACTTGTATTTTAGATTTGAAACTGGTGTGCTGAGAGTCCTAACTTTTTCATTGATCGGTTGGCTTGTTGGTCGCTTTGTTTCAGAAAAGAAGAAAACGGGATTGTTTGAACAAATCACCAAAACTCATGGGACCGTCATTGGGATCACTTCCGGCATCGTCTTGGTTCTTCTCATCATCTCCATCCTGGTGCAGATCAAGCAACCGCGGAAGAAAGTGATGACTTGTAGAACCACCTTCAACAAAACTGGCTTCCAGGAGGTGTTTGACCCTCCCCATTATGAGCTCTTCTCCCTGAGGGACAAAGAGATTTCGGCCGACTTGGCTGACTTCTCCGAGGAGCTCGAGAACTACGAGAAAATGAGGCGCTCCTCGACCGCTTCACGGTGCATTCACGACCATCACTGCGGCTCACAAGCCGCGACAGTCAAGCCAAGCAGGACCAATCTTAGTTCCATGGAACTTCCTTTCCACAACGATTTCGCCCCTCCGCAGCCAATGAAAACCTTCAACAGCAACTTCAAGAAGAGTAGTTACACTTTCAAGCAGGCCCACGAATGTCCCGAGCAGGTGATTGAAGACAGGGTGATGGAGGAGATCCCTTGTGAAATCTACGTCAGGGGTCGCGAAGATGCTGCTCAGGGCTCCTTATCGATGGATTTTTAATCTCCCTTGAAAGCAGTGTGTGTAAATAGATGTACATACACAACAAACATAACACGCCGGTGTACAAAGGTGTACCATACGGGAATTTGATGGAGACTTCAACATTCATACTTTTTTAAAAGCTCGTTTCTTTTTTCATCCCAAAAGGAAAGCTCTACATACTGTAAATCTCTCTCTCTCTTTTTTTTCTCCTTCCCTTTGGAATTGCCCGTCCGATAAAAGAAACAACCAAAGGTTTTGCATGAGGCTTCGATTAGTTGACATTAAAACAAAACCGACTCGGGTTTGTGATTGCTCACTGTCTGTATTGCTTCGGTTTCTTTTCCTTCCTTCCAAACTTCTGGTTTGAAGCCAGAAGTTTAATTTGCTTTTTCTTTTTAAAAAAAGTGGGTGCCATACCAAGGAGCTTAATACAGGGATCCCCAACCCCCGGTCCATGGACTGGTACCGGGCCGCAGCATGGCAGCAAACGGTCCGCACAAACAAGCAAAGCCCCTTCTGCGGGATGCAGGCAGCACACAAAACCACACACTCTCCGGTCTGCGGAAAAAACCTTTCTCCACGGAAAAAGGTTGGGGACCTCTGGCTTAATACTTAAACGCCGAACGACACTTTGGCAAATATGGTTAGAGTGCTTGTTGTAAATGCCACTTCAGACTCAACTGTCAATCACCTTGGTTCGTTTGATAGACAGGTAGCCCTTGGCTTATAAACAGAATTTCCTTTGCTAAGCAAAGCGGTTGCGGAATAACCCAATTTTACGACCTTTTTCATTAAGCGGATCGTGGCAGTCGTTAAGCAAATCCAGCTTTCCCCACTGACCTTGCTTGTCAGAAGCTGGTTGGGAAGGAGTCAAATGATGGTCCCATGACCCTGGGATCCTGCTACTGTCATAAATCCATGCCGGTTGCCAGGTGGCAAAATTTTGATCACGTAACAGGGGGGAGGGGGGGGGGAAAAATACTGCAATCGTCATAAATGCGAGGACCGGTTGGAAGTCACGTTTTTCAGTGCCCTTGTCATTTCAAATGGTCCCTAAAGGAATGGATGGAGCTGCCTTTTAAATGTGGTCAAAGAAAGCCATATAAAACATTGTGCTTTTCATATTTCTGCCTTTCTGTTTTTTCTCTGTAGCTCTATGCCTGCATAGATTGGTCTTTCCGCTGCCTTTGTGGGTAACACTGTGCCAATGTTTTGAGGGGACCAGGCCAGCTGAAATGGTCAGGATAATTTCCCTTCGTTTCTTAGAACCCCACCATTTTTTTAAAGAATCCAGTTTGGAAAACCCAGCTCTGACAGTCTCTATTTGCATTAAGAACAAATAGTGCTTGCTGTCTAGTTATTCAGATGTTTTATTGTTCAGGTCTTTCCCTTCTTGGAGATAAAAAAAATAACACCGGCAGGCAATTTCAGTGATATTTCACTTCTTGCAAAACATTTCTTGACAGTTAATACCGGCAACTCCTATCAGTCCTTTTTCAAAAGGCTTACAAGGTGATTTATGACTTGTCCTTCAGCCATCTTTTAGGTTTTTGTCCAAAACGTACTTGTTAAGTGTCTGAGGAGATTTATATCCCCACCTCCCTGCAAGAACGTAAGGTAGCTGTATGTAGTACTCTCTTTCATGTTTTTTCTCACAACAGTCCTGTTGGGTAGAGTTTAAAAATGGTCTTTTCTCAATTGCACTGATATGGCTTCCACTTTTTAAACCAACAATTTATAAATAAAAGGCCGCTTGGTTGCACCTTGATGCTGTATAACCTATATGTGGTGTATTGCCCTTTAGGCACTATGCAGCCAACGGATTATCAGTGTTCAGGCCAGCAACTGTAAATCACAGTGTTGTCACTTGCAAAGCACACTTCAGTTTCTTTGCCATTTAGTCTTTAATCTCCAGTTTCTTTTAAACTTTCTTTGTACTGAGTGTCATATTTTTTTTCCACTCCACGTGATCTGATCACTCTGATGGGCCATGCTTTGTATGGAGTACTGAACATAAAGAAAACTTACACCACGCATGGATCTGTTTGCAGATTGTGTTGAACCTCGCAGAAGAATGTTATTTAAGTTCTTGAGGGCAAGAAAGCAGCAAGCTTCTCTAATGTAATATGACCACTTAGTCCCGGGAATTAAATGTTGTGATTTTTCTAGAAGGAAATACTTTTGTTCAGAAGTAAATTATAGATTTACATCCGCAGTTGGGGACTAGAATTTCTGTTGCTAAGCAAGGTGATTGTTATATGAAGTCATGCTTGATTTTAGGAACATTTTGGCCATGGTTGTTAAGAGAATCACTTCAGTTGTTAAATGGAACGTGCCCTTGTTAAGACAATCTGGCTTTTCCCATTGACTTTGCTCGTCAGAAGCTGGGAAGGTCGCAAATGGGGATGAGATGAGCCAGGGATTCTGCAACCCTCGTAAATACATCCCATTTGCCCAGCATCTGAATGTTCATTGCGTGACCCCGGGGATGCTGCAACGGTCATAACTGTGAGGACCTGTCCTATGTCACCTTTTCCACGCTGTTGTGACTTCAGTCACTAAATGAATGCTTGTAAGTCGAGAACTACCTGTAACAGGATAACTGCTTTCTTCATGAAACATGTCACACTTTACCTGTAGCTGCGTCCACCTGGAACCGCAGATACACTTGGAGCTTGGTGCCATTTCGATGGGGAGCACATAATGATTAAATAACAGAATCCCACAAATGGAGACCACCTTTTCAGATATGTCTATTTGATGTACCATCCTGTTTTAAGTAGCTGAGATACACCAACATCTCCAGGATGTTTTAAACGCTTGTTTCTTTCAGGAACATTTTATTTCTAATGTTTCACTTATCCAACACGCACATTTAAATGATACCAGCAACTAAAACATTTGGAGTTCGTGAGTCCTCCCGAACGCAATATGGATGCCAGGGTGCCACCTGGTCACCGCTAATAAAACACAGCCTCACAAAGCCTCACAAATGTATTCAGTTGTTACACGGTGCTGTTCATTAGATCAGCATTTGTCTAACGTGGCAACTTTAAGACATGTCTGTTTCAGCCCGCTGAATTCCCTAGTTGGCAGGTTGCATCAGATTGCCTGTGTGACTAGAAAACCAGGAGACTGTGAATTCTAGTCCCACCTTAGGCATGAAAACCAACTAGTCCCTCTCTCTCTCAGGCCAACCCCCCCCCTCACAGGGTCGTTGTGGGGAAAATAGGATGAGGAAGGTGTGTTTGATATGTTTGCTTTCTTGAGTTATTTATAAAAAATAAAATCAGGATAAATGAATGCATTTAAATACACTGTAGTATTAAAGGCTGGAATTTTGTGAAGAAGGAGATTGCATGCCATGGAGCGGTCTTCCACATTAAGTCAATGAAGCGCAACCAGGTGTGGTTTGGAGAAAGCGGTCCTTGTCAATATAAGCGAAGACTCAACTGGTCAGTTTAGGTATCTGGAATTAGAGAGAGTCATCTTTTCTCCATTGCAAAAAGATCTTTAGACCGAGGGGGGTCTTCAAACTTGGCAACTTTAAGACTTGTGGACTTCAACTCCCAGAATTCCTCAGCCAGCCAGGGCTGGCTGAGGAATCTTGGGAGTTGAAGTCCACAAGTCTTACAGTTGCCGAGTTTGAAGACCGCTGCTTTAGACAATCTCCTAGCCACTCTGCAGTCTCTTGACTAGGAGCGAACTGAAAATTAAAGACGACAAAAACAAAGAGGGCAATGTGTTGAAAGTCAATTTGTAAGTTGTGTGGAGGGCCACCATTCATGCAATGCAAAGAATAAACTTTCCCGTGTCAGTCTATTGACAAATGGCCTCTCTTGAAGATCTCCTCTTTGTCAAAAGCCATATTAGTCATATGTAATTAATTTGACGTGATGCTTAATGTGATTCTAATGGAAGTGAGATATAAAGTGAATCAAATCAATCTTCCTAGTCTAGAGAAAAGAAGGACTAGGGAAGACATGATAGCAATCTTCCTGCATTTGAGGGGCTGCCACAAAGAAGAGGGGGTCAATCTATTTTCCAAAGCACCTGAAGGCAGGACAAGAAACAATGGATGGAAAGTAATCAAGGAGAGAAGCAACCTGGAATTAAGTAGAAACTTCCTCACAGTGAGAACAATTAACCATCCCTGGAGGTTTTTAAAAAGAGGTTGGACAGCCACTTGTCTGAAATGGTTTAGAGCCTCCTGCTTGAGCAGGGGGTTGGACTAGAAGACCTCCAAGGTCCCTTCCAGCTCTAGTCTGAATTTGAATTATTATTTTTTTCCTGATCATAAAGTTTGCTACTCTTGAAATGTCACCCAAATGCCAAGGGTAACCCTCAATGCATTCCCCTGCCATGCCTGAAACGATGTAAGCTGTCCTGCGAGCCAAAATGCAATATAAAAAGGGAGGGATGTCAGAAAAAAGGTCCTTTAGCAAGCATAGACAAGACAAACAAGGGCCTTAAGCAAGACGAGACAAGCCCATGGCAGAAAGAAAGAAAGAAAGAAAGAAAGAAAGAAAGAAAGAAAGAAAGAAAGAAAGAAAGAAAGAAAGAAAGAAAGAAAGGAAGGAAGGAAGGAAGGAGGGAGGGAGGGAGGGAGGGAGAGAGAGAAAGAAAGAAAGAAAGAAAGAAAGAAAGAAAGAAAGAAAGAAAGAAAGAAAGAAAGAAAGAAAAGCAAAAATGTTCTCCCTGTTTCCTTTCTGAAAATCTTGGACTGATCTCATTTTTGATGTTCTTCGGAAACATCAAAAGGAAGACATGTGCCTTAATGGACATAAAGTCGAACATTAGTCAAGGACTACCTGCATTTAATAAATCATGGTTAAAGAACCATTGTGCAAAGCACCATTCAGTAGGGATGACCTTGCTCATTTAAAGTCTGCGTATTTTAGGAAAGATTTTTATGAAGATTACTGAGTAATCTGGAAAAAGCAACACACGTGTTATTCCATATCGGCTAACCATCTCTTTTCCTCTGCTGCCCTGCTCTCTCGCTTGGGGAAGCACCATCCTGCTGTGGACAAATGAAAAAAAAAACAAAAAACCACAGTGTTATTTTCTGGGCCGTTGAAAACCTTTGATACGGCTCCTTTCCCAGTCAATTTAATTAAGAACAGAGAGTCTTAATTGCATATTATTGTGTTTATCCACCAATGCAGTCTACCGAAGAGCCTGCCTTCGTGGGGCCCTAATATAATTGTGGGACATTAAGGAAATTAAACTCGCACTGAAAAAGAAAGCGGGGTTGGTTTGTTTTTGAGCCGTTGCAGGGAGCTTGGTGGCGGTGGTGTTGATAGAGAAGTCACAGGGAAGCGGAGCAGGCTGGCAAATGAAAGCAGAATTTGGCATCAGCCAGAGTTTTAACACAAAAGATGGAGGCAGCAGAACCAGGGTGTGACCCCCATCTGAGGTAGGTACCAACCTTGACTTTCAGCACTGGAGTGTGGTTTTATTTGGGCCAAGCACAAAACTTTCCTTCTCCACAACTGCTGCAGCACCGTCTTAGATGTGCTGATTTGGAAACAAACCCAACCCAACGACAAGTAGACCTCAGCTTATTGGGGCCAGAATTTTCATTGCTAAAGGAGACGGCTGTTAAGTATGTTGCATCTGATTTTACGGCCTTACTCCCCCCACCCCCCACCCCCCAGTTGCTAAGCAAATCACCGCAGATTGTGAAGAGCTGCCCTTTGTTAAGCAAATCTGGCTTTGCTCATAGACTCTGCTTGTCGGAAGCTGGCTGAGAAAGTTGCGGATAGTGACCAAATGACTGTGGGAAGCTGCAACCGTCATCAATAACTTCTGCAGGCCAGGAGACCCGTTTTCATGCAATTCCTGACATTTTCAGAGAAGACCTTGGAAAACCTTGGGCTGCAAATCCTGCTCAGAGACAGTCATCTTGAAATGACCTATGATTTACAGCAGACATGTCAAACACAAGGCCCGGGGGCCGGATCTGGCCCGCAAAGTGGTTTCATGTGGCCCATGAAGCCATCCTGGAAACAGTGAGGGAATGGCCCCCACTGCCTTGGCCCTGGCCCAGAGACCGTCCTCCTGCCAGAGACCCTCAGATCTGTCCCACTCCTGCCCAGGCCCCCATAGGCACCCTTGATGCGAAGGATGTAGAGCTGGCCACGCCCACCCAGTAGGCCACACCCACCCTGGCCACACCCACCCGGCCCCCTGAGGGCAACCACAATGCTGATGCGGCCCTCAATAAAATTGAGTTTGACACCCCTGATTTACAGCGTGGGAGACTTGGGCATTGCTGGTGGCAAATTACAGCCAAATGCCCAAATTTTGATCACGTGACCATGGGAGACGCTGCAGTGGTTGTAAACGCGAAGACCGGTTGTAAGTCACCTTTTTCAGCGCGGCCGCAACTTCGAACGGTTGCTAAACGAACGGTTTTAAGTCAAGAACTCCCTTAATAAACAGGGGCAGATCCTCAGCCACGCATAACTAGAGATCCAGTTGAATCATGTTAAACTGTAACAGAGAGAGGCGTTTCGATGCGGCATAGTTCACTATCACGACCCTTGGTTTAAGTCAATATTTTTCTGCTTCTGGATTTATTTATTTATTTATTTTGCTCGAAATTGGGGGGGAAAAAATGAAGCTTTGAATTTAGGTTTTGACGATTAGAAAGATTTTTGTAATTGTAGACATGGCTTTGAAATGTTGTGAAATCAAAACCAAAATTCTGGTCCCAGATGTGCTTGTAAGTTAAGGACTCCCTGTAATTTACAATAGTTGGGTTCACATAACACAGTACCTGCGCAAACAACATTAGGGAATAATGTGGTGTGTGAAACCCTGAGATTTTAGCTGAGGTTGTATTGTTTTCGTAATCTGTTGCACCAAAGTAAGTCAGAGGTCATTTTTCCCCTTTTCTTTCTTTGCTCTCTTTCTTGTTTTTCTAACCTTGGTTTCTTCTATATATTTTTATCTTGGAACGAAACTTAACCAAAAAAAATATATATCAATTTTTCCCAGCCTCAGCAACTTTAAGATGTGTGTGGAACTTCAACTTCGCACCTTTTGCTGAGGTTGACAAACCCTGTTCTAACTTGTTTGCGTGTACACTTTTCAGACGTGGAAATGTTAATCTCCAGATAAAATGGAATACCGGAGGGAGGTTGGGTGCAGGATAAAGAAATGGCATTTCTCCTCCCCTGTACAATTACTTGCAAGTTGGCCTTCAGAATCCAATAAACTTAAAATGCCCTTTAAATCAAACCCAGTGCTTGGTGATGTCAGAGACCTATTGCTCCAAATGGGATCCTGCTGTAAAAAAAAAAGCTGGGAGAAAATCAAGGTGGATAGGTCAAACGGATGTGATAACCAGGATGAAAATTGATTTATTAGAAACCCTTCTGCAAAGATGTTTTATTCTCCAACTCTGATCTCCCCCACCTTTGAGACAAAGCTAATCCTATTAGGAGGGATGAGGACCAGAAAGAGATTCACTATAAACTGTTTCGATTAAACCTTTAGGGTCACGGCTGATCTGACAAAGAAATCAACCCCAGCATTTCAAAAGGCTGGCGGTGATTTGGTGACGTGATAACGCAAGACTTTCTTTGGAAAAAAAAATGGCTATAAATGAATAGGAGGGATAAATAGGAATTGTTATTGCTATTAAATGTTCCTCAGTGAAGATTCCTCTCGCTACGATTCGTTGATTTTAATATTTAAGGCTGACAGTTTGGTTTAGGGTTAGCAACAGTTTGAAACCAATGGCCTCTGAATGCATTAAACAGCACAAGAGGAAAGAGAAATTGGGAGGGCAGAGAGAGAAAAAAATCAATCTCCCAGGGATGATGGTCGTGAGGATGATTTATTTAATGGGTATGCCACCTGACTTGCAATGATTCTAATAGCTAGACATAGATAGCCTAGACCAGGGGTAGGCAACCTCGGCTCTTTTATGACTCATAGACTTCAACTCCCAGAATTCCTGAGCCAGCCAAGCTGGCTCAGGAATTCTGGGAGTTGAAGTCCATGAGTCATAAAAGAGCCGAGGTTGCCTACCCCTGGCCTAGACCTTAGGGAAATGGCTCTCTTGAAGAACAGCCTTAGAAATGAGAGGGTTTGCAAGAGAGGGGTTTAAAAAAGTGAGTAAAAAGTGGGCAGACCCTTGACTGCCTGCTGGTGGCTGCCATCTTGACTTTTTTGACCTTCTCTGCAGATCCCCCACCTGGTTGAAGAAAGCAATAGGGAGGTCTCTCCTGCCCCAAAGGAGAGGATGAGACCCAACAGCCTTATGCTGCAGAAGATTTCGTATGTGCCTGAAGCAAATAACAACAGCAACAACAACAAAAGCAATAATACAAAGTGAAGAAGCTAAAGTGCTGTGGTACGTTAGAATTCAAGCCAATTCAGACCTATGATGATATATATATAAGGGACGCGGTGGCTCAGTGGGTTAGGACGCTGAGCTTGTCGATCAGAAGGTTGAGCAGTTTGGCGGGTCGAATCCCGAGTGCTGCATAACAGAGTGAGTGCCTGTTACTTGTCCCAGCTTCTGCCAACCTAACAGTTCGAAAGCACGTAAAAATGCAAGTAGAAAAATAGGGACCACTACGGTGGGAAGGTAACAGCGTTCCGTGCGCCTTTGACGTCTAGTCATGCCGGCCACATGACCACGGAGACGTCCTCGGACAAGCACTGACTCTTCGGCTTTGAAACGGAGATGAGCACCGGCCCCTAGAGTTGGAAACGACTAGCACGCATGTGCGGGGGAACCTTTACCAAGATGATCATTTCGAACTTCTTATGTTCTCATCAGTCAGTCATACCCTTTATCTGAGATTCGAAGCTGGGCTGATTATATATTAGGCAGTTGTTTTAACTTCCTGAGCCACAGGTTCTTTCTCTCTTTTATTAGCTAGAAGGCAAGGGAAATATGTGTTAAGTATTTGTCAAGGCTTTTTGAATGCACCTTGCTAATTAACTCTTTCTTTCCTGCTGGAAAGAATTATATATTGCTGGAAAAAATAAAGGGAACACAAGATAAGACATCCTACTATTAAATACAGTACATTGTGTTGTTTAAGTGTTCCATATATCATGTGATCTCCTATGCTATTTTCCCCAATTGGCTTTTCAACAAGCCAAGTCAATGGGGGATGAGTCATTTAACAACTGCGGTGATTCACTTAACAATATGGCAAAAAAAGCTAGTAAAATTGGGCACAACTCAATAACCTTGGACATTCTGGTCCCTGTTATTGTCATAAGCTGAGGATTACCTGCAAGATGATTTTCCTTTCATGAGGATGAAGAACTTCAGTAGTGCTTTGTTTTTAGTAAAGAGCTTTATACAACTGGGGTATTGTTGTTTTTTTGCTTAATAACAGTTCGGGGGGGGCAGGGTTTCCACACAGGGTGGTCAAAAACGGTCCAGAGGTGGCTACAACGATGCCATCAAGGCTCTGCCTCTATTTTTGAGGTGCTCCACGTTAGCCAACCCGGTGCCTGCCAGGTGTGTGGGATTATCAACAGCTGTAATTTGCCACCAGCAATATCCAAGCCACCTGTTAAGTCATGGGCTCTGGTGAGCAGGAATGAAGACACAAGGCTGAGTACAGAGAAACTCATTCTTTTATTCTTGCTGGAACTGTACTTGAGCTTGGGCTGCACTCAGCCACAATATATAGCCTAGCCCTACGGTAGCAGCCAATAGGATTGAACCCGCTCTTGCCGCCTGGGGCTGACCAATTGCAGGACCGGAGACGGCCTGTCTGGGTTGCTGGAAAGCCGTTAGCTCTCCAGCAACGCACGTGGTGTGGTACCACAAGCCCAATACATAACACCACCCACGCTGTAAATCACAGGTCATTTCAAGACGATCTTCTCTGAGCAGGCTTTGCAGCCCAAGGTTTTCCAAGGTCTTATCTGAAAATGTCAGGAAATGCATCAAAATGGGTCTCGCCGCCTGCAGAGGTTCTTCCTGACAGGTCGATTGTGATGAAGGTGGCCTGGCATCCCTGAACCCCTGGCAAGGCCATTGCGAGGCACCGATCACCCTCATTTCTCTCCTTGCTCTGCACATCTCACGGCTTGGGCTTCCTTTGTTTCACCTTCTGGCACCACCGGTGGCGTTTTAAACATTTTGCAAACAAAAGCGCCCTCTGCTGGCTACATCAAGGGAAAGCTCCAACCTCCAAGCCTGCCTAGCAGGTTTTGCAAGCCTCAAGTTCAACCATTATTGTGACACCGAGTTTTGGAACATGAATGTCCAAGGTAGGGCTATAATAACTGGGGATAAATGAGTTCCCAACTGATTAGTCTACCTCCTTGAAAAGCTACGTTGCCCCCCCCATGCATACATTTCAGTTGCATGTGGTATTTTAGGTCTTTAAAGCAGATTTTTCGATTTTGGAATTCCCAGCTGAAATGATCCATGAGAAGCTTGCTTTATCTGTCTCTCTTTTGTCTGTCTGTCTATCATCTATATCTATTTCTCTCTCTCTCTTCTCTATCATCTCTGTCTCTCTGTCATCTATATCTATTTATCTCTTCTCTATCATCTATCATCTATTATCTATTTCTATCATCTATCACCTATTATCTATCGATCTATTATCTCTATAGCTATCATCTATCTATTATCTATTGATCTATTATCTATCAATCTATTATCTATTTCTATCTATCATCTATCATATATTATCTATCAATCTATTATCTATTTCTATCTATCATCTATCATATATTATCTATCAATCTATTATCTATTTCTATCTATCATCTAGGGATGCGGTGGCTCAGTGGGTTAGGCCGCTGAGCTTGTCGATCAGATGGTCGGCACTTTGGCGGATCAAATCCCGAGTGCCGCTTAACAGAGTGAGCACCTGTTACTCGTCCCAGCTTCTGCCAACCTACCAGTTCGAAAGCACGTAAAAATGCAAGTAGAAAAATAGGGACCACTACAGTGGGAAGGTAACAGCGTTCCGTGCGCCTTTGGCGTCTAGTCATGCCGGCCACATGACCACGGAGACATCCTCAGACAAGCGCTGGCTCTTTGGCTTTGAAATGGAGATGAGCACCGCCCCCTAGAGTCGGAAACAACTAGCACGCATGTGCGGGGGAACCTTTACCTTTATCTATCATCTATCTATTATATATCCATCTATCATTATTTTTGTATGCCACTCCACTCCCAACAGCTCTGGAGAGCTCACCAGAGCAATAAAAATGAAAATTAATGATACGGAGATGGCAGAACTGGATCGAATTGAAATGGAAAAGAAAAAAAGACAACCCAGGGGCTACAAAGATGGGAGAAGAGCCAGATCTTTGCACCCTCTTGGCATCATGGGATTACCATTTGCACCCTTACGGACTGCTTCCAACAAACAAAATGAATGGGTGAAGCCAGATTTGCTTAACAACCATGGCAAAAAAATGGTTATAAAATTGAGCACAACTTCCTTACCTTGCTTAGCAATGAAATTCTGGTCCGAATAGTGACCGTTAAGTCGAAGACATGTATTGTGGCGGAGCCATTCTCATTTCAGCCAGAATGAAGACGGTGCCTTTGACGGGCGTTTTCAGTCAATGCCTACTCTAAATGTCAGCCTTTATCTCAGCACCGACCCCCTCCCGTGATCTCTACCTTTTCTACCTGCCTGCCACTCAAGAATAAAGGGCAGGGGATGCTGAGAACCAAGGGGTGCTCATATCTGAGGAGACAAATAGCCAATATGACCTTTTAGGAAAAGTTTTATTGCATTTCCTCGCCAGCCCAACCCAAAAAATGAATCCGTCTCTGCAGCAAAATAAAACCACCCCCTTCTGTACAAACATTAACAAAAAACACAGAAAGGGCATTTTACCTTCGGAGTAGAAACTGAACTGCTTACTAATTAAAATATTTATGAATGCCTTGACACCTTTTCCCCCCCTTTGTATTTGTCCAATGGCAGGATTAAAAACTCCCGCTGCTGGGTAGTTGTAACCTGCTACCAGAGCACGTCTGAAGAAAGAGTGAGAATTTATTGTAAATAAAATAGATACGTTAGCCAGCCTTTATTGATATAAGTGGATAATAATATAATGTAATCTGATGGCATATTTCTACTTTGAAATGTAATAGCGCTGTAGCACATTTTTACTCTGCAGAAGTATTCAGTTTTAAGAGAGAGATTGGTTTTAAAAGGTTACGGTTAGATTGTCAGGGGAAAAAATCTATGTATTCCCTAGGAGTTGAAAACAATTTAATGGCAGATAATCAACCCATCAGTCAATCAAGCAGCCCCCTGTAATGGGAGGGAATAGCCATGTTGGAGGATAACCTACAAAATACCATATTGCTGGTTTTCATCTGGATCCAGCATTTAAAGTCAAGCTGGGGCTTCGGACGAAGAATCCAAGATAATTCAATGATGGCATTTTCAAGGTGTCAGTGCAACATCTCAAAGCTTGAAATGTGTACGCCGGGAATGTCCAACTTTGATAATTTTAAGACTTGTGGACTTTTAACTCCCAGAATTCCCCAGCCACCATATCTGGACTTCAGCTCCCAGAATCCCCCAGCCTGAATGCATTCATGCTGGCAGGGCAATTCTGGGACTTGAAGCCCACCCATCTTCCAATTGCTGAGATGGAGAGACGCTGATTTATTTATTTATTAAATTTCTATACCGCCCTTCTCCCAAAGGACTCAGGGCGGTGTACAGGGCAATAAAATACAACATACAAAAATTAAAAATAAATTAAATTAATTTAGCCCCAACAATAAATAGTTAAAAATAAACCCAAACCCTTAGTCCAGGCCGGCCTGTTCAAACAACCAAGTCTTCAGGTCACGGCGGAAAGAGCGAAGGTCGGGAGCCATCAGGCAGTTGATTCCAAAGGGCTGGTGTTCCCATAGAGAATGCTCTCCCCCTGGGGACTGCCAGCCAGCAATCCCTGACCGACGGCACCCTGAGGAAGCCTTCTCTGTGGGAGCGCACAGGACGAAGGGAAGTTGACGCCGGCCGCAGGTGCTCCTGTAGGTAATCCAGACCCAAGCCATGTAGGGCTTTATAGGTCATCACCAGCACCTTGAATCTCACCCGGAGGGCAACTGGAAGCCAATGCAGCTCACGGAAGAGAGGTGTTACATGGGAGTATCGGGAAACCCCCCATCACAACTCGCGCGGCTGCATTCTGCACCAGTTGAAGCCTCCCAGTGGTCCTCAAGGGCAGCCCCATGTAGAGAGCATTGCGGTAGTCTATCCGAGAGATCAGGAGCGCATGGAGTAATGGAGAGACCGAGTGTATTATTTCCACGGTCCTAAACCCCAAACCGAACCCGGCAATTTCCAGGGAACAAAGCAAAAACACCTTCCGCTGGTTCACAGGTGACAAATCAGCGCCCATTCCAGAACCCACCTCCCCACTGGCTTATTCGGAACAAGCCGCAATTGAGCCCTGACTCTGCCTTCCAAGCCCCTGGGAAGCACGTGGCTTTCCCCCCGGGGAATGCTGGGAATTGCAGTTCATTCCCACCCACCCCCAGCAGCGAACCGCCTTTGTTCGGCTGCCCCTCCGCTTCCCTGACGTCCCGCCAGCCTCTCTGGAATCCCCAATCCCCCGCGATCCGGCCTCCGGGTTTTCTTCCCCTCCCAAAAAAGGGCAAGCCAGGCTTCTTGGCTCTCCCCGGCCCGAAGGCGAAAGGCGGGGCCTGCAAGGAGGCGGGGCTCCTCCTGGCCGCGGGAAGCCGGGCGAGCGTGCGTGCGTGCGTGCGTGCGGGCGACGTCGCGTGCGTGCTGCGTGCGTGCTTGCGTGCGGCCTTCCCTCCGCTCTCCGCCCTCTCCCCCTCCTTCCTGCTTCCCCCCTCAGACGCTCTCGCGGCGCCGTCGCGCTCCCGGCGTTTCGCGGCCTTTTCCCTTTGCCGGCGGCCGCCTTCCCCGGCGCGGACATGGCGAACGTGGCCGACACCAAGCTCTACGACATCCTCGGGGTGCCGCCGGGGGTCTCCGACAACGAGCTGAAAAAGGTCCGAGGCGGGCGGGCGGGCCAGGAAGGGAAAAAAGCAGGCCCGGCTCGAGCCCCCCCCCCCTCCAAGCCAGGCCCTCCGCCTTCCCGAGCGGCTCCCTGAAGGCCTCGCCGGAGAGAAGGAGCCGGCCGGGCGCTGGGCCTCGCTGCTCTTCGGGGGGGGGGGGCTGAGCAGAGGCCATCCGGTGTGGGGGGGAGAGAGCAGGCCCCTAGGACAGGGGTCGGCAACCTCGGCTCTTTTATGACTCGTGGACTTCAACTCCCAGAATTCCTGAGCCAGCTATGCTGGCTCAGGAATTCTGGGAGTTGAAGTCCACGAGTCATAAAAGAGCCGAGGTTGCCGACCCCTGCCCTAGGAGGAGAAGGTCGAAAGTCCAGGGCCCGCCGGCTGGGGATGATGGGGAGTGTGTCACGTAGGGCCCTTGGTAGGAAGAATAGAGGGTCGTGGGGGGGAGGGAGGGGGAGGATCTGCAAGGTGAGGGGCGGGGGGGCGGGTAGAGGAGGGCAGGGTTGCATTTTGGAGAGGGGGAGGGGGGATCGTGGGGGTGCTGGGGAGGATGGGAGTTGCAGTGTAACCGCTGCAGAGGGTCTTGGGGGGAGGGGTGCCTGGGTGGTGGAGGATGGGGCTTCTTGGCCCAGCTGCCAGGTGGGGGAGGGGTCGTTGTAGTAGAGGGCAAGGGGAGGGGGGCTTGGGAGGAGGCAAGGTGTAAGGTAAATTGTTCGGGGAGGACAGTCTGGAATAGGAGAGTTTGGGTGCCGGGAAGTCGGAGTGGGACAGAAAATGGAGATTGCTGTGGGGGAGGGAAAGATGGAGGAGGGGGAGGCATCCTGATCAGCAGCATCCCCATTTGCTTCTTCCTTTCCCTCCCTGGCTTGTGGGGGGGGGAGGAGGAAATCACATATCTTAAGTCCCATTTTTCTGAACTTTGGTGAATATCTTTATCTATTTGTACATTTTTTTGTAGCTACCCATCTTGCTAGGTTCTAATATCAATCTGACCCGTGGTTTCCAGGCTGTAATGTCTGGATCTGCAGCAAGACATTAATAATTGAGCAAATTCCTTGGCTTGGCTTTGCCTTTTCTATATCAAGGGTTAGTCTTCCAGCGTTCAGCGCTCTGTTCAAGTATGCTCAAACTGCAACTCCCAGCATCCCCAGCCAGAGCTGTAATCCCAAGCATCTCTCTATGCCCCTTTGGGAGAGGCTGAGCAACGTGCACCCATGTGTATATATGTAAACACCAATTTAAATACACGATGCCCTGGTTTGGAATGTGAAGAATAAAAAAATGTTGGGGCTTCCTTTGTTTTTGGCTTCTTCCTCATTCCTTCCCAAGAATAGGCATTCTGCACAATTGCCTTAAACAATTAGGAGTCGAAAAGTAAAACAACATATAGCTTTCCTCTTCTGCCCATATTTTCATGTTCTTTTGAGAACTATTTTAGAGTGACGAGGGACTACATATTTACCCTCTTCCAATTTCGTAGGATAAGTTGTGATTGCTTTGAAGAGCCAGAAATTACTTTCTTTTGGTTCATTCTCACCCCAGTATCTTAGGCATCTTCTAGAAATTTTTTCCACCTTCTGATCACATTCCCACTTCTTAGAGCAAGGAGGAGAAGAATGGGTCAACACTCGTCTTTACTTTTCTTTTCATGGAAATAAATTTTGTTGCTCAAACAGGATGTCAGCTGAATTGTTTCTGTCTGCAGAATCATAATGAGGCTGAACTATATACTCCTCTTGAACTTCTCAAGTATTACCAAAAATAATTTCTAGTGAAAGAGATAGGGAAATTATTAAATGTGGCATTGTCTAATTCATAACTTTTTCATTAAATCAAATCCTGTTTACATTTTGCTCTCACCCGGCCCACTTTAGGGATTGTGTCACACTCTGGCCTTGTCCTCAGTAGCTGATCCTTTATCTATGTCCTTGTCAACCTTGCGCCTCTGTCACCCAATCCAACGGAATGCCATCCCAGAACGCACTTTTCAACTGGTTAACCACTATGTCCTACCTCTTTCCTACCTTTTCTGCTACTGAGAAAAGAATCCTGGACATTTGGGAGTGTTGGTTTGGGCTGGATGTTTGTTATTGAGGAAGCAGGTGCATGGGAGGAGTCACACCAGGTGAGAGGTCAACAGGAAAATAAGTTCGCTTGTTGGGCTTGCCACAGCTTAAACCTTCAAGTAAAAATGATCATTGGCTCCATTTATTGAGAATTTATTTTCAGGCAAGATATTTTCATAACAGTCAATCCAGGCTCACTTTGGCCCCTTCCTTTTTCCAGCTTGGTGACCTTGAGGCAGCATCTTGAGAAGATACAGCATTTACTTTCGTTTCCCAAAGCATTCCCCTCCCCATAGCTCATGGCAGTCTGTCACTGAATAGTAGTGAAGCACAAGCAAGCATGAAGTTGCTGCTGACATCCCTATTCTGAACTGGGGAGGGGGGAAAACCCCTATCTTCGGTGGTGTATTGCCTTTCTCCATGAGCAAACAAACAGAGTTTGATATTTTGTGATGTTTTGCCTCCTGTAAAACCATTTCCTTAGCTGGATAGTAAAATTAATTGTTCTTTGGCACTAATTTTGAATATCTGTTTGATCCTAACATTGAGAGAACACCTAAAGATTTCATAAATGTGGAATTGAAAATGCATCCCTTTTAAAAACTGCAAGTGAATGGGTTTATTTTAATATAGCTGATGTTGTTAGGGGGTCAAGTTGAATACCTAGCCATTTAATCTTTTCCCCAGATTTATAGAAAGTAGTATAAATCTGGCATGGATATTCACTCTTTGAACTTTAGAACTCTTAATTATAACTGGCAAGTATCAGTTATGGAGAGTTCTGTTCCTATCTTCTAAAATGGTTGCTAACTAACAAGCCTTGGGTTGTATCTCACTCTGATGTACATTGCGTAACGATATTCCCATTCTTGTGCTGCTTGTCTTTTTAGAAGGAAGGTTTGGTAAAAGTGAAGTAGAACACAAAGCTGTTTCATTTTTGATAGAAAAGAGAATGTTGGCATGGCTATCTTCTATACATCTTGAAAAGAGGAGTGGTCTGTAACATGCTGAACCGATTTGGCTTCATTTTTATAACACTTGCAGTCCTTAGGAACAATTATTTCACATAAATCGATAATTGGGGTGCCATTTAAAATACCCCAAGGTGTTGGCCATGTTGATTATTGCCAGTTTCTTGTACGCCTTTATAATGGTTTGAACTGCTGATCTTAGGAAAACATTATCACAGTGATTTAGCTGTTATTTGAAATAAAGTATACCTAGACTAAGGATGTGGTGGCTCAGTGGGTTAGGCTGCTGAGCCTGTCGATCAGAAGGTCGGCAGTTTGGCGGGTCGAATCCCGAGTGCCGCGTAACAGAGTTGAGCGCCTGTTACTCGTCCCAGCTTCTGCCAACCTACCAGTTCGAAAGCACGTAAAAATGCAAGTAGAAAAATAGGGACCACTACGGTGGGAAGGTAACAGCGTTCCGTGCGCCTTTGGCGTCTAGTCATGCCGGCCACATGACCACGGAGACGTCCTCGGACAAGCGCTGGCTCTTCGGCTTTGAAACGGAGATGAGCACCGGCCCCTAGAGTTGGAAACGACTAGCACGCATGTGCGGGGGAACCTTTACCTTTACCTTATACCTAGACTAAACTCAATGATTATTTAAGAAGTAAACTAATTGACCAGGTTAATATGTACTTATTGAACAAGTTATACTTGTTATAATCATATACAAGCGTTACGCCTCATGAGATCCCCAACTTTTAGAGGAAGTCCTAAAAGCCTTCCCAAAGTTGCTGCCAAATTGTAATTATGAAGGTGAGAGAGTTATTACATTATTAAAAAAATGTTTTAATTACAATTGGCTAACATTAAGTTAATTTTCTCAGATGAAAAGTATTTCTTGCTTTGTCCCTGGTTTTTGGAAAGCTGTTTCCAGTTAAGCTGAGTCTGAAACTTGGCAGAAACCAAAGTACAAAATAAAAGTGTGTAAATGATATACTAATAACTAGAGCAGTTGTAGCAACCATGATGGAGGGAGGTGTGCCTGTGTGGCGTTGGTGGGGGGGGACCTGAAGCCTCAGGTAATGTTTGTGTTGTTGGACTCTTACTAGACCATCCCGTAACTATGGAATCCAACAACATTTGAACACCCACTGGTGCCCTCGTATGGAATTACTAGTAATTTAGCCTTAGTTTCCAGACATTTTTTTTTCTTATGACTAGTGCCTAATCATAGACTATTGCTTTTTTCATATGTATTGATTTGGGAATGTTAATAAGGGTGAATTTTGTGGTAAATGGGGAAAAAAGATGCTAGGTTTGTGAGAAGGATTACCTATTTGGAAGGGGGTTGTCTCAAATGTTTGGACTAACCACCCAACAATCAATCTATATTTGGACAATACTGTTAAATATGGCTACAAATATTGACTCTTGTTTCTGGTTGATTATTCCTTTTAATGGAGCCTATGGTGATATACACAATCTTGTCCAGGAATGGGAAATGATCGGCCCTGACGATCCTGTTGAACCCCAGTTCTTATCAGACCTAATCTGTGTGACTGAGGATGAGGAATTATAATAGCGGTAGTTCTACCATGTCTGGAGGACCAGAACACACTCATTCTTGCATGGAAGTTAGATATTTTACATATTAATATAACTTGAACTGCAGAAAATTAATGACTGTCTGCTAACTTGCATTGGCTTCTTTTTGGTGTTTAGGCATACCGTAAGCTTGCCAAAGAATACCACCCGGATAAGAATCCAAATGCAGGTGACAAGGTATGATTTTCTTTCTTGCAGCTTGCTTTCGAAACATATTTTGCACCGTTAACTAAGCTAGATTCAATTGTGAATAAAATAGTATATGAACGTTTAGCCCAGGAGTGTCAAACTGCCGGCCCACGGGCCGGATGCGTTTATGAAGAAACCAAAGCTCTTGATACGTCGCGCAACGTTACATGACGTCGCAAGTTTGACATGTCTGGTTTAGCCCATGGATTTAGGAACTGACAAAATTTCAGTCTTCACCATAAAATAAAACATTTGATTGGGGAACATGGCCTAGTTCAAATCCAGAGGCAGTCCTAAAATTCAGCAGGCCAAATACTAGGAACTACTTTCCTTTTGAGGTTTTATAAGCACCAAATTAATGGACTCCTGTGTTCCCATGAGCTCCTTGGAAAACGGTGGCCTGCGGAAAATGTATTCACCTCTACCTTGTGTCAGAAGGTTGGGAGACCAAGTAGCTTTCAACCCTCAAACCTTTCCCCTCGCTATTGTGAGTCGAAGGAGGTGGAGTGGAACGTGTGGATGGCCTTGGGGGAAAAGAGGCAGGAGCACTCTGTGGCTTAACAGAGAAAGAAAGTTGGGCAGGAAGGGCCTGTCCTAATGGGTGGAGCAGTTAGAAGTGGTGGCGGGAACAGGCTGATATTGTAGCATTACAGTAAGGTGGAATTAATTCATCTAGTCAAGTTTCCCCGTCTGCTTTATCCGGGAGGACTGACGGGATCAGTAAAGTAAAATATTTGTAGTTCAGGGTTGAAGTAAAGGGGTCTTCGGTGCTCTCTGACTGACAGGAGCTTGCAAATGACAAACTACTTTAAGATGCTTGAAATACACTGAGACTGGACCATCAGCTTAAACAGGCTGAGCAGAGGAGAGGCTTATGAAAGTAGACAGTGCAAAATGTTAGCTGCCCAAATGAAGCAACTTGTTTCTGGAACTGGTATACATTCACTTATAAAAAGCAGCAACGATTCCAGTATTACCCATGGAAGGTAACCTCACTTTCCTTCTTGGCTTGTAATACTAGGAAATGAAAGTAATCAAGGGTATTTTTTAAAAAAATAAAAAAAAATTCTCCTTTATTTAGTTCAAAGAAATAAGCTTTGCCTACGAAGTTCTCTCAAATCCCGAGAAACGTGAATTATACGATCGATATGGAGAACAAGGCCTCCGGGAAGGTAGTGGCGGAAGCGGAGGAATGGACGATATATTCTCCCACATATTTGGTGGGGGGCTTTTTGGTTTCATGGGCAATCAGAGTAGAAGTCGTAATGGGAGAAGACGAGGCGAAGATATGATGCACCCACTTAAGTAAGTACCAAGCTAATCTCCTTTCGTTGAAAAGTTCTTTAATTCACAATAGCCCTGTTTGCTGAAGTATTTCTTAGAAAGTGGGAGGGAGGGCCTGAGTTCTAGTTGAAACTGTTAACTAAAATATTGTTGACTTCAGGTTTGGTGACGGGTTGAAACCTGCGCTTCAGAATCTATAGATCTGCTCGTTGCTGACTTTGCACAAATAAATGTAATTATTTGATTCCTTCCAGTGTGAATATGGATGTGTGGGTGCAAGGGAATCACTAGGAGCTCTTATGGTGTGGATTGTGCCATTATTTGGGAGATGGGCCCTGTTTGCTCTGCAGTTCTTACCAAGCTATCTCTGACTCAGTGGGTTTTTTGTGTGTTTTTTTTAATCTAGCTGGGATTTCAATGTAAGATTAGCAGGTAGAAAAATAACTGCTGCAAAATAAAGTATTGCATAACTTTTACAGTATTTATTTAGACTAACCTTATAGAGGGGCAAAAATGATAATGTAGAAATTAAGGGGAAAATGACTTTGTACCTTCATCATATCTATAAATAATGATAACTCACCTTCCTTTAAATGCAACAAATGATCTCTTCTTCCCATGTTCCATGTCTTAGCTGTAAACAGATCCTTAAAGCCTCATCGTTCAGTCTTGATGTCAGTCCATTAAAATTTACCAGGGATAACATCTGTTTGAATCTGGATCCAATAAACCAACTTTGTATTCCTTCCTTTTACTTCTAAGATTTCTTAATCCTCAGTCTGTTCAAATAATGTCATGGAACTTGATTTTTTTTTTCATTTTCTTCTATGGGAAAATTATCGCTTGGTTTATCGTTTGAATATCCCTTTTAATTATTAAAACATCATGGCTTGCTTTCTCTTTTATCTGTTAACGCTCCTTGTATACCTTCACCAGTTGTTTTCATCTTCAATCTCTGAAGAGAATCTTAGAAAATGGAAAGTTAATATAGGAAAACATAAAGGTATCCTGATCCAGATCATTTATACTTTAAAAGTACATTTACACTTTAAAAATACTATTTTGAACACAAGAAGAAAATGGAGTGGAAGCCAGTAAGGGCAGGAAATTACCTACTACTACTAATAATAAAAGTTTCTGATAGTAGCTGTTGCTCCATGCCATATTGGGCTAAATCTTCCTACCTGAAATTATACTTTGGATAATAATGGCTGAGTGTTGATTTCTGAATAATTTAAACACTTTCAAAATTGTAAGACCCTTGGCGGAAATAATTAAGCTGTGGTAAAAAAAAATAGCGTTTCGGGCTTGACCCTTGAGGTCAGAGGAGGCTCTGTTATGGACTCTAGAATATAAAACTTCAAAATACTTTGTGGGAATTTTTATTTTGTTATTCATTTGTTTGGTACTTCGAGGCAAGCGATTCAAAAATAAGGTTATACCACTGAATCATCATAGAGTTGAGCATTAAAGCCTTGCCCACGCTGAAGGTAATGAGATACATTTCCTGGGGGAGGGAAACTGCATCTAGGAACAGCCCAGTGAGCTATAATAATAGACTGGAACCTATCCTTCTGCCAGTCCATGCGTTAAAAGTATGGCTCTGCATCTCTTTATAATAAAAAAAACCAGCAAAATATTTGAAATTGATCAATTGATCAAAAGCATTCACTGTATAGGACCAAATAGGCAACCATCAAGATGGGGGCATTTTTGAAATGTTATGTAATGGGTGCACTCAGAGTGGCTGGCACAGTAAGTTGCTTATTTGTAAATGAACTTCAGGGTGAGGGTGTCCAATCATGAAAACTATTAGTGATCTATATCTTACTTGATACCTTGTCCTGGTTTTTTTTTTTTAAAAAAATCAGGCAGCTCAACGTAGTGCATACATTTTTTAGAACAAAATAACTTCAGTTGTGAGTGGAATGTTCTGTAATTTGAGTCTGAGATGATTCCTTCTCTCCTTGAAAGGATGACTTAAAAATTTGCCTTTTAAGTATGCTTTGAACTCTCCTGAAGGGAAGTGTAGTATATAGATGCTTTTAAAATTTTAAACAGTTCCCCCAGTAGGGCTTCAAAAGAGTTCACTTCCACTTTTGGTTGCATGTCTACGCAATTCTTCCTGTGTTATCGTCACCTGATGGCTTTAAGTGATCTGCTAATAGCCATGTTATTTCTAGTGGACTGTGAGAATGACCTTGAGAGACAAGAGAAAGAACTGTAGTCTAGGCAACAGTCTTGAGAAACAAAAACTGAGCCTAAACCAGAAATGTAATTTGAGAAAGCATCTCAGAATTGACCCTTACTATTTTTCTGAAACCAAACTTGCAATATTCTGCTACTTACAATAAAAATAGTATTCCTGATGTTAGTTTTCTGTTCTGGACTATTTGGGGGGGGGGCTGAAAGCAATGGTGCAAAAGAACAATTAAGCTGTGCCATAGAATTAAGTGTAAAGCTAAGCAGCAGAAAAATCCTAGTTATTCTGCTTAAAAAGGGAAGCAACAGAGAAATAGGGAGGCAGAAGAGTGAAATTAAATAGCTAGTACTACACACATATATATATTAAAAAAAGTTTTGGACTGAACACCTAAAAGGAACCCATCCCTTAATTGTTCCATTGACTTTCCTTCAGTTCTCCTCTGTTACTGTAACATATTCAAAATTCGGCTTGTCTTGAATTTTGAACACAGCAGTGGTCAGGCGTAGAGGTAGAATGGCAGTACTTTTTTAAAATTACAATGAATGCTGATTTAAAACCCGCCAAGTAGCTTACCACCTATACTAAACAAATTATAATAAATGCTGATTTAAAACCCACCAAGTAGCTTACCACCAATACTAAGAAAAATCTGTAATTTAAATAATTCAGAGTATTTCAAATTACAAAATGTCACTAGGGCCTTCGACAGAAGTGATTGTTCTAAACACTGACACAAATTAAGATAGAAGTTTTAGGTTTATGGCTGAATGGCTAGCACAGGGGAAAGGTTGTATTGTGCATTATTTTGACCTACATTTCTTCCAGTGAAAAAGCTGAATGATGGTTATAGCACTGTAACCTGCTTTAGTTTCGGAATTTTCCGATTCAAATGCCTGCTCAACAATTAAACTCGAGTGATGTTGGGCCTGTTGGGGGTCTCGGCCTTGGTTCCACGGTAGGATGAAGTAGACAAGATTCATCGGTGTTTTCCTATCCTTGGAGGAAATGGGGATAAAATGTAGTCATGGTGCATTATTAGAGGTGCAGAGCTCTCTGATGGCAAGAAGATAGAAGCTAACTGCTATTTAAATTAACTCAGCTCAACTCTTCTTACTTTGCTTGGGCCAGTTTTAACAAGTATTTGCAATGGCACATTTTCATTCCATCAAAGGAAACGTACAGCAGCACACCTATTTAGATTTGCATTTGCAAGTTTATTAAAATAAACTTCTTTTCTCCTCAGAGTTTCTTTAGAAGATCTATATAATGCGAAAACTACCAAACTACAACTTAGCAAGAATGTCCTTTGTAGTTCATGTAACGGGTGAGTTTTTCTTTTATTCGTTTGTCTTCAGAAAGTTCTGAGTTCAAAGAATCGTCCATTAATCATTCCAAAAAAGCAAAAACAAAACCGCACATCCATCTAAAATGCAGCTGTTTGTATAAAGGGAACACTCTTCCTTCCCCCCCCCGCCTCCCCCCCCCCCCCCGGCCAGGGAAGCTGCGTAATATTTTGCATCTCCATTCTTCTGTGGCCCTCGCTTAGGCCTTTCCATCCGGCACTCCTGCTTAACTTGAGCAGGCGCTTCCAGGCCATTATTTGGAACTCAAGAGATCACATTGTTTTCTTTCTCTCTTTCTCTCCCTGGATCCCAGCCAAGGGGGTAAATCTGGAGCAGTTCAGAAGTGTGCAGCTTGCCGGGGCCGAGGCATGAGAATTATGATCAGGCAGTTGGCTCCTGGGATGGTTCAGCAAATGCAGTCGGTCTGTTCTGATTGCAATGGAGAAGGTAATCCAACCGGTTCTTCAGCAAGAAAAGAGGTAGCCAAAGAATTTAGGCAGGCTTGTTCCCATTCTTACCCAGTGAGTGACGGTTAATGTTCAGGACGATAACAGTGCCAGCTTCATAGCAAAGTGAGCATTTACGTTTTGTACTGGGGGGGGGGACAGAGAGGTTGTTTGCCTTGTCTGCAAACAATGGTATAAGTCAGGGGTAGGCAACCTTGGCTCTTTTATGACTCCTGGACTTCAACTCCCAGAATTCCTAAGCCAGCATGACTGAGCTTGGAAACCTCTCCCTTTTCCCTCAGCGTGGCTGGCTCAGGCATTCTGGGAGTTGAAGTCCACGAGTCATAAAAAGAGCCAGGTTTGCCTACCCCTGGTATAATTGATGGACACAAAGTCTTCTGAAGTTGGGTGGTACCAATTGGCCATCTACATTTAGATTAGTTTGATAATACAGTAACTGGGTATGCCATTGATCTTGGCTTGGTTTATATATATCACAGGATTAGTGGAATTGGGGTACAATTGAGACATAGCAGAGAGGGCTTTTTTGGTTGTTTTAAACAAGGTCTTGGATTACAACTCACATGCAGCATTACAGACGTAGCATGATGCTATTGCATTATAATGTTTAAAACTAGATTTGAGTTGAGAACCTTTTAGGGATCAAGGCTACATTCAGAAAATGGATGTCTTCAAGGAGAAAAGCCGCAGGAAAAAACCCTTCTGTTAAAATTTTATTCACACCGGGAATAAAAATATGTTTTTGCCACCAGCCAATTTTTCCAAGGAGAAGGCCACAAAGTCCGAGCAAATAGGACAGTATCTTCTCATATAAACATACACAATCTCTCCTAAGTATGAAAAGGAGCAAGATTTCCCCCCCCCCCGAACATTGTTGTGCACTGCTAATTTTTTGGCAGTCAGGCCAAGAAGAAGGAACACAACCTCCTGTAAAATCTGGGAGAAGGAAGCATATCGATCTGCCCAGTTGTTTTGGATAGTGAGGCGGGAAGCCTATAAACTGAATCGATTCATAAATAAAATTATATGGAATAGCCATTGCTGATCTTAAGAATCGGGATCTTTGTGGCTTGAGTTTCCTACCTCTCGAAACAAGGTGCAAACATGTTGGTCTCTTTTTAGGAGAAGTAATCAACGAAAAAGACCGCTGTAAAAAATGTGAAGGGAAGAAGGTGATAAAAGAAGTAAAGATTCTTGAAGTCCATGTAGACAAAGGCATGAAGCATGGGCAGAGAATCACCTTTACCGGAGAAGCTGACCAAGCCCCCGGCGTGGAGCCAGGAGACATTGTCCTCCTGCTTCAAGAAAAAGAGCATGAGGTAATTGAATTTGAATTGCCAAAAGAACATTGGCTCAGTGACACCGGAACATTTTGAATGGGAATGTTTGGGGTGGTGAAACTTCATTAAATGTGCACAAGTCGTGGTGCCGCCATGGTTAAAAGTGCAGTATTGCAGGCTAATTCTGCTGACTGCCAGCAGTTCGATCCTGACGGGCTTCCATCCTTCTGAGGTCGGTAAAATGAGGCCCAAGATTGCTGGGGCCAAGATGCTGACTGCAAACCGCTCAAGAGAGGGCTGTACAACACTATGGAGCAGTATATAGGTCGTCTATTGCTAAGACCAATGGGATGCATCCTTTAGCCACCATTTTAATCTTATTTTTAGTGGAGATCTTAAGTGCAATTCTATGAGCAAGAACCCCAATATATTTCCTTAGTTGTGAGAGCTGTGGTGGCGCAGTGGCTAGAATGCAGTATTGTAGGCTAACACTGCCCAGAGCTAGCAGTTCGATCCTGACCGGCTTAAGATTGACTCAGCCTTCCCTCCTTCCAAGGTCGGTAAAATGAGGTCCCGGATTGTTGGGGGCAAGATGCTCACATTGTAAACCATCCAGAGAGGGCTTTAAAGCAATGAGGGGCTGTGTGTGTGTGTGTGTGTATGTCTTGTGATGTTGTTGTTAAATGATAACTTTGGTTTGGAAAACAGTGCTAACAGTGCAGTTCACTTGGGACAAGGGTTTGAAGAATCCAGTATGGTTTCTGAAGATGGCCAGCTTATAACACTCTAGTGCCAAATGGTAAAAGCAAACACCCAACCCTGCCCTTCTCCCTCTTTCTCCAAGGTGTTCCAGAGAGATGGAAATGATTTGCACATGACCCACAAGATTGGACTTGTTGAAGCCCTGTGTGGCTTTCAGTTCACATTTAAGCACCTTGATGCACGCCAGATTGTGGTGAAATATCCCCCAGGAAAAGTAATTGAGCCAGGTAAAAACTCGTATGCTGTTGTTTTGAGTTCTTCCATCTTCAAATGCTTTTTAAAAATATTTTCACATCAGGTTTTTGTTTTGGTTTTTTTTGCCTAGAGAGAAGTGACACGCTGCCCTTCACTGACAGGTTTCCTTTCTTTTTTTTTTAAACTCTAGGCTGTGTCCGGGTAGTTCGAGGGGAGGGAATGCCACAATACCGCAACCCTTTTGAAAAGGGTGATCTTTATATAAAGTTTGATGTGCAGTTTCCTGAAAACAACTGGATTAGCCCAGAAAAGCTTACAGTAAGTATACAAAGCAGTCTGCTAAATATTCTCTCCTCAACTCTTCACATCTCTCTACATGCAATTAAACCTTAAAATAAGTGCAATATTATTCAAGGAGAAGCATCCGCTCCCAAACACAGGAAAATCACATGATCTGGCCCATTCATTCCACATCATTGTTCCACCTCCTCCAGAAATCTTGGGGGTAGGGCTGGTAGCCACATCATGTTATATGAGCAAAAGGCAAGTTTTATTGAAAAATCTAACCATAAACATTTGAGGACATAAATAGAATGACAACTCCATGCAACCCTTTCCCTGCTTTGTCCTCGGGCTATCACTCATAATTGTCACAATGCTGTAGGGCTGTAGTATTATTTTAAAACCTTATTATCTTTCTTAACCCTCTTATTGGTATTATTATCATTATTCTGTTGCTTTGCATGTACAGTGAGAACTTCTGCACCACAGACAATTTCCTTGTGTGTCCAATCACACTTGGCCAAATAACATATTCAAATAAATTGGAAATATTTCATTTTTAGGAACTTGAAGATCTTCTGCCCTCCAGACCAGAAGTTTCCAACATAATTAGCGAAGCAGAAGAAGTAGATCTTCAAGAATTTGACACTACTCGTGGGTCAAGCGGTGGGCAGAGGCGCGAGGCATATAATGATAGTTCCGATGAGGAAAGTGGCCATCATGGACCCGGGGTGCAGTGTGCCCATCAGTAAAAAAAAATGTTTGTCCAGGGCAGGGTAAGGGAAGTTACACATGGATTTTTCTCTCTTCAAAATTTTGCCTGACTTGTTCTCAGCAACACGGTTGGATAGTCTAAACAATGCACATGAGCCCAGTGGACATCCGTTGCTGTCTGTGTAACTTTTAAATTGGTCCATAGTATCTACAGAGTGTATAATTTAAACTAACCACACACACACACACACACACATACAGAAAAAAGCTTACTTTTTCCCCCCCTCAACTGACTGTTCTGTAGCAGAATAAAAGCACTTGAAAGGAAGGTGAGACACTCTCCTGTTCATCTGGATTAAGTTCCAGTCCTTGTACTCGTGCTTGATTTTTACCAGTTTTTTGTGTAGATTTTAAGTTTTCTCTATTTTAAATTCAAATTCTACATTGTAAAGTTTTTGTGTAAAAATTTGTCCCGAGGCTTGGTATTTGGCTGCATCTGCATAAGCTGCTACAAATAGAATATTAAAGACATTCATAGCCTGTATCTACCACTTTAGATGCATGGTAAGTAAATTGGTTTTGGCAGACAAGAGGAAAACCTGATGGGGAAAACCATGGAAAACTTAAAAGTGGTTGTAAGAGTTTTTTTTTTTTACCATCTTGTGAAAAAAAGGTTTCTGAAACTTAATAAAAACCATTGGTGTATGATGATACGTTTTGTAACAGCTTTCTTTCGGTCAATTCACAGCTGAAGTTAGACCTTGGAGTTTTGAAGCAAATCACTTCCAGTATTGACTAGCTTGAACTGAAGAGAGCTAAAGGAAATCGGCCTAAAGGAAGCAAACGGGCCTCGGGTGTCGTGCCAGGCATGTAGCACCAAGGCCCCCATAGGGGCATTATTTTTGTACGAAAGGAGAGGTAATAGCTGTAGCAGGACTAGGCTAGGCTTCCCCTACGTTAAGAAAACCCACCAAAAAGGCATCTCATTTTAGCTTTGCTTCCTCAACATCTCCCGCGTTTCCTTGCATAATCCAGTGTACAGCCCTGTGCAGGAGGAGTAAAGCCACGTTCAAATAAATTCCCGTAGGAACTTGCATGTGATTACAGTTTTGGATTGACAAATTAGGAGGGCAGTTTTCAACATCTCGTTGATTGTAATTCAAATTTGCAAAAAAAAAAAAAAAGGCTGCAACGTGTTCACTTGAAATATTTGAAGGAGCATCGTTTTCAGTTTTAAAGTTTCCAAACTAAAAAAAAAACTATGTCCTGTTCTTAAAAATAAAATTACTTCCTCCTCGGGCTAAAACAATCTAGCCTTTACACAGATAAGCTCAGATCAAGTGTCTCTTGAAAGTGAACAGGTTTTGCAGAGAAATGAGGATCGTGGGCCAGTATCCTAAAAGTTCATGTAATTTGCAGGGCAAGAGGTGATCGTACTAATATGCTTAAGCTAGGACAACTCGGCTATTGGAATAGCTTTTAAGAAAGCTGTCACAGAAGCCGATATCCCCATTGCAAACATTCCCATACCCCTTGAAAAGCTGTGTGTGACTTGCACAATTGAAGACAAGTGCGTCTGCGTGAGGTCTCGAAGCATAAAATGCTTATAAATGTTTCTATAATGCAAAGTTCTTGAAGGTTCATAGAGGTCAACCATAAACTCTCATCAATTCTTTGCAGTTACTATTGCCTTGTAACCAGAACAAATAGAGGTTTGAGAGGTAATTCAAAGAGTAAACATAGCTGCTGGCCACTATTCCCTTCTACCTCTCCACCCTTCCCTTAGGATCTGAGCTAAAGTGGCCCCAAAAAGTTCTACCCTACGATGTTCCTAAAAACCTAATCATGGACACAAAGTCAACATCAAAAGCCACAGAGACTTAGCAATATACTAATTGCAAGTATTCTATCAAGAGACACTAATTTTCCAGAATTGCATCTACCTTAATTTTGTCTTAAGTTCTCAGAGCAGATACAGATATCAATACCCCACCCCACCCCAAAGTATGAGCTTCTATAATATTTCCACCCCCTTCGTGGATGTACCATCTTGGGAAGGGGATTTCTCTTATTTTTACAAGGTATATATCCTATGTGATATATCTCTATTATGTTGGTCACAAAACAAGGTTGTAAGCTGAGGACTATAGCATGTCTCTAGCCAACTTTTAAAAACAAGCTAAGGCACTGAATGCAGTACTACCATGATACAGTTGGACTATGCAGGTTGATTTCTGATTGTCAGCTATTCTCCTTTGATAAGATCATATTGGGATTTTTCCTGAATTGTTAAGAGCCATTCTCAAAAGTCTAAAAAATGCAGATCTCACTAGATGCGCTACCATTTATTTTTGACCAGGAGGGATATACCTTCACCAAACTTTGTCATACTTATGTTCACTATAAGATTATGCCAAGTATCGGGCAACTTTATAACCTGATTATCAAGGTGACAAATGCTAAACCTAATCAGAACTCTAATGGAAGGTCAGTTTCAAATGTTTCAATAAACTTTTAGCTAAATTCACTAATTACACTTCAGGCATAAATTGAAATCTGGGGAACCGAATGCCAATAATAATTTTACTTTCATTCTCCCACTAAGAATGTTTGCTTCAAATGTCAAGTCACCAAGTGTTTCTAGATGAGAAATATACAAAGTTTATTAAGCAATAAATTCTTAAAACCAATTGCCTGCTGCTTTAAATGTATCAAGGAGTTTCTTCACATGAAGGAAATACAGGAAAAGCTGCCGTCTATTTCTTCAACTTTACTTAACTGTTGCTTTTCCACAAAGGGCCGTCAGCTGGTTCTGAGGAAGGAAAAGGCAATTTCATGTAAGTGTCTCCTTAGAAATCTAAGCATCATTTTGGGGGTTATTCCTGCTTTTTGTGGATTTTTATTTAATGGATTTTACGTGAAGGTAGAATTGATTCCATGTAGTTTTATGTCCAAACAAAATGGAAAGCTGATTGTAGCAAAATGATTATCCTTAATGTCATTTATTTCTAATGAAGGCTACAAGTCTATTCACCCTGGAAAAAAACCTATCCATGTGTCCACTAAGAATCAGTGTTGACTTGATGGCATAGAATTGATCAGTCTTGCAAGTCTCACTTCTTAGATCCACAGCATGGGTCATTCCAGTTCAATGATTTAATTCCCATTCTAAATAAGAACAGGGAATACCTTATCTCCAAGGGAACAAACGTTTTCCAGTTGGCCAAGTTGAATCCAGCTGCCATTTTGCAAAATTGCCAGTGTTTTGCCTATAGCAACCCTTGTGTAAGAGTATCCAATACAAGCTCTCAATGTTATCTTTATACCCTCTGGCTGAAAAAGTTGCCAACTACTTTTCACCAATTGGGAAAGAGAAGGTTCAGACCAGCTCAGAACTGAGCAGTCAAGAGCTGGAGAGAAGCTTTCTGAAGAGGGAAACTCCCAAATTCTCAAAAAAAAATATGGATGTGGGAGACAGCTAGCCCATTTCTCAAAATACTTCACTTTCAACACTTACCACCAGGGTGTGGATGTGCTGGACAGTGTCATTATTTAACAGCTGCACATCAATGTTTTGGATGTCGTCACCAGATGAGCAAAGAGTCTGAAACCAAGCAAAAAGATGTCATTTGGCATGTACCTAGGGGGACTCCTCAACTTTCCTTTAGCAACCAAAGTTATGATGGTGCTAAATATATATATATCCAGTCCTCACATTTATGATTGTTGCAGCATCTAACAGTCAGGTGAACAAAATTCAGGCGCCTGACAACTAGCATGTATTTTACGATGGTGGCAGCAGCCCATCAAGCGCAGTCAATGTGGGAAGCCAAATTTGCTGAATGACCTGGTTCATTTAACAACTGCGGTAATTCATTTAATGATGGCAGCAAAAAAAGTGGTAAAATTGGGTACGAGTCCCTTAATGATCACCTTGCTTAGCGACATAAGTCAGTCCCAATTGTCATAACTTGAGGATCATCCACACAGCAAATAATACATCTAATTTCACATATTTTCTTCCCCATTCATGTTGCTGGATGTTTTGTGGTCTTATTTCCACCCCAGTGACCTCAAAACTCCAGGGCCTTCCCTTAGTAATGCCGATTTTATTCCTAAGCATCTTGAAATAATTGCTACTGATCTGACAGTGAAGCCTGTCTTTTTCACCATCCTATTTCTGTGATGACCAGATTCATGCAGCTTCTTAACACACAATAATTAGATCCCGGAGATGTGTGTATACATAATACCCATCAAGCGAAGCCAGTTCTGCTATAGAAAAAGCCCATAAGAGCCATACCTGCCCATCGCTCAGAGGTATGTTGACAAAAGGAAGGGATCGTTCGGGAGGCATCGAAGAACTGCGAAGACTGGAAGTCTGAGTTCTCTCAGAGTTTCCCGCGGAGAGCGCCCTCTCTGCAAATCTAGTGAGAGAAAATGGGGAGTGGGGGGATAGACAAAAGAGATTGCTTTGAGTCTTTGAAATACTCGTCTTCAAAAAAAATCAGGCTGGGGGTATCAAAATCAAATGTGTGTACATATATATCCATGCATAGATAGGTAGATGGAGACAGAATTTTAATTTATTGGCTGCCCAACTCTACATATATACAAATGAACTTACACACAAGCAGGTAGACAGCTTCAGAGGGTTTTTTTAAAAAAAAATGCATCTCTGTTCCTATTTCCAAGCTATCAGGACACTGCCATCACATCACTTGCTCCCCAAGGTCCCCAGAACAGGCAAGAAGAGGGTCATCTGAACATCCAGAGGGCAACTTTCTCAAGGACCTCTAGAGAGCTGCAGCCGGAGAAATGGTCCAGCACCAATCCATTCAGAAGACCCAGGGCGTTTTCCTTGCTTGTACCTTAACAACACAAACATACCCTGACAATCACTTAAGTTTCTGACATTGCCTTCGTCTTCTCCATGAGTGAAATGGGCTTAGGGCACCCCTAGTTCAACTGGTGCCGCACACCTTATATCCATTTTGACAGCATCTAAGGATAGCTTATCAAGGGACGCAGTGGCTCAGTGGGTTAGGATGCTGAGCTTGTCAATCAGATGGTCGGCAGTTTGGCGGGTCAAATCCCGAGTGCCGTGTAGCAGAGTGAGCGCCTGTTACTCGTCCCAGCTTCTGCCAACCTAGCAGTTCAAAAGCATGTAAAAATGCAAGTAGAAAAATAGGGACCACCACAGTGGGAAGGTAACAGAGTTCTGTGCGCCTTTGGCGTCTAGTCATGCCGGCCACATGACCACAGAGACGTCCTCAGACAAGCGCTGGCTCTTCGGCTTTGAAACGGAGATGAGCACCGGCCCCTAGAGTCGGAAACGACTAGCACACGTGTGCGGGGGAGCCTTTACCTTTACCTTTAAGGATAGTTCCTTAGGCTCATCCTCTTGGTAAGAGGTCAGGCTGCTGCAGTGACTCGAAAGAGAAGCAAAGCAAGCAGGGTAGGAATCCGCAGTGAGAACAATCAGTTTCACACTGTGGTCATTTTGTGCATGGAGAACCCTTCAACTCTGGAGGAAAGCTGTAAGCAGACATCCACCTTCTCTGAAGAAGTCCAGTTAGTGGTGTAAGAGGCTCAAGAATCTACCCTTTAAAAAAACCCCAGCAATATTGACCTTTTAGAGCCTGAGCTGGTGAACCTGGGAGTAGATCTTGGCGGCTCGCGCAGAGAAGCTGATCGCTCAGTGGGTCTCATGTTTGGAGTGGAGCACACAGATGCAGACCTGATGGAACACACCATCTTGAATAATTACACACACACACACACACAATATTTCTTCCTATAACTGCTCCTATTTACACCCTCCTGCAAACACAACTAAGGTGCAATTGACTAAAATCCTTGGAACCAAAAAAAAAATTCTTGCAAGCAACCCATAACGGATCCACTTGCTTTTGCAAAAGGAGACCCCAGCCTTCAACTGCTTTAAGACCATTCCAGCTAGGTCAATTTCTAACCGCTTGATGCTTAAAGGTCTTCTCCACTAAAATAAATTAAAAAAGAGTCAGCCTGGGCCTGACATTGCTTATAATACAGACAAGTGCTCCAGGAAAACATTCCAGACCAGAGCAAATTCTGATTATCCATCCACCAGTCTCTTGTCCATATTTTCACTCCTCTGCAGAAAAATCCATTGCACCTTTGGCAGTCAAGCCATGCTGATTCCTTACTGGTTCATTACTGAGATTTTTCCCCATAAGAGGATTCCCCCCACCCGTTTTGGACACCCGATACTGCTAAGCACTCATCCTCACCCCTAGAATATTGCCAAGCGTCTCAGCTATCCAGCTATTTTTTTTATCAATCCCTCCCAGTAGACAAATCACCTTCATTTTTAAGTACAGTACGAATTAAAAGCATTGATCTGTTCTTACCTGCAGAGAATGCCTTTTTTATCTGTGTTGGCAGAAGTCAGTGACTTGGTTTTATATATCTGCAAAAAAATAAGATATATATATATATTATTTGCATGGCATTGAATCCAATGGGGTAATGAAATACAAACCTGGTATAATAATAATAATAATAATAATAATAATAATAATAATAATAATAATAATAATAATAATAATAATAATAATAATAATAATAATAATAATAATAATAATAATAATAATAATGAAGAAGAAGAAGAAGAAGAAGAAGAAGAAGAAGAAGAAGAAGAAGAAGAAGAAGAAGAAGAAGAAGAAGAAGAAGAAGAAGAAGAAGAAGAAGAAGAAGAAGAAGTAGTAGTTGGAAGGGACCTTGGAGGTCATCTAGTCCAACCCCCTGCTCAGGCAAAGGTGCCTTCAAACCTGCAAAGAAAACAGGCGGAAGAAAGCAGAAGAGATCATTATCCTTTCCCCACCTACCTTCTGAGATCTTTTCTTGCTCTGAGTCCCCTGATCCTCTTTTGCTTCTTTATACTCCACAATTGTGGTGACTTTAACTGGAAAGGACATTTGGGTCAAGAGTTAGGAGACTAACACTGGGTACAAGTAAGTACATCTGTCTCTGCTTTAGAAATGACATAACAGGACAGTTTAGACCTTAGGGATTCAGTAGCTAATCTTTTTTTTTTGACATGCACTAATAACCAGCCATTTTTTCATCACCACAACTATGGTAAAATGGGCTCAAAAGGAACTGTGTGCGCCATCTCGATCCCCCTTTAAAGTAGCCCCTGACATTCCCACAATCTCTAGAACTTCTCAGCAAGTAGAACTTGACCGAGAAGTCAAGAAACTAAGGTCCATTCATCTGGTAGGTGTCCAAGCTGTAGAAGCTAGAATCAAGCAGACTTTGATGCCTTCCAGATGTCTTGAGACACCATTACTCCCTTCAGCTCCAAAAAGGGTCAGTACAGAAGAACTTGGGAAGAGTAGAGAAAAGTTTCTTTTGTATCCGGAGGAGCACTTTCAGATTTACCTCGCTTGCTGTTTTTCCTTATTAATCTGGGACTCTGCAGGTTTCCAAAGCCACAGTTGCTCTTTAGAGACGTTGGGGAGAAAAGGGTAAAAATTAAGACTAGCATCCTAGAGATCCCTTCTTCCAGATTAGGCACAAATCATCCATTTCTAGCTATATAAAATAATCAGATGTCATGGTTCTGGCAGATGAAACTCTTTAAAGAACTTCGAGGCATTAAAGAATCTTTATTCAAGTAGCATAGCATCGGCACTTACATGGTTGAAGGCAAAATCTGAATTCCCCTCCCGTGAGCACATAGTATCAAAGCACAATTCCCTCCTCTGATTAACAGTCATAAATCACATTCTCCAATTACTTTGAAATGCAGGCTTTCCCTCCAGTCCTCCAACCCGCCAATTCTTTTCATCTCTTATTTCAATAACCTTAGTTCCCACACTGTTACAATATTGTTATGTCTAACCAACTCCCATACACATTCCTCCTCTTCCCCCCAGTACCTTCTAATTCTAAGAGTAAAACGTAAGAAGAAAAACGGTTGCATCTCCATATGTTGTCAAGGCAAAAACATCTGATGTTAGCAGCGTTGACATCAGAAATAAGGTTTCGGGATCCCTGCTAATAGTTCTATGGCTGCAAGAAATCCCAACAGGTATAGATGTTATCCATGACCCCCTTGCGTGGACATTTCAGAGACATTTCCTCACCAGACTCCACTCCATGCCTCCAACAGGCGCAGAGCTTCTAATGTTCTGGAAAAGTTCTTAAAAATTGAGGAAGCTATTCAGAGATGCATCCGCCTTGAAAGTACAAGAAGTCCTTGACTTACGACTCCAACTGAGCCCAACATTTCCGTTACTAAGCAAGACAGTGAGTTTTGCTCCTTTTGGGGGGGGGCACGGTTAAATGAATCACTCCAGTTGTTAAGAAAGTATCATGGTTCTTAAGTGAAATCTGGCTTCCCCATTGACTTTCCTTGTCAGAAGTTCGAAAAAGGGGATCCCGTGACCCCAGGACGCTGCAACCGTCATAAATATGAGCCAGCTTGCAACCGTCCAAATTTTGATCACGTGACCATGCTGTAACGGTCCTATGAAAAACAGTCACAAGTCCGTTTTTTTCAGTGCCTTTGTAACTTCAAGCTGTCCCTAAATGAATGGTTAGAAGTCGAGGACAACCTGTAGTCCAACTTGAACTGAGTAGCACAATCTCACATCCGAAGCTGACCACGGAAATCTCATTGTCCATCGTGCATTATGTTTCAAATCCTTACAGCAATTTTGCACCATATTTTATAAAATGCCAAATTTCAATTCCACAGGAGTTACGAGTCCTGGATTTTGGGCGCCTTCTGTAAGTTAGCCCATTGGAGGTAGCTTGGTTCAAAAATTGTTCCATGATGCACCGTTTCATCCAATTAAAGATTACAGGCAAGAGAGCTTTAATAGTATATAAACAGAAGAACTAATTCCATCCCCATCAGCCTATCAGAGATCTCCCTATTGGTATAGATATAACATACTATTCCCATTCAATGTTTTAATATACTTGGATACAATGGACTCTGCAGATACTTACTTTCTCCAGAGTGGCAACAGCTGTTGCTGCAGCTGCATCTTCTTCTTTCAGATCTGAAAGACAAGAGATTAAACCAAGTGACTTGCATCCTCCAGTTCAGAAATATCTGGAGCCGAATCACAATTCTCAGGATCTGCATCCAAGCAGGCCAGTAACAGCAAAGATTGCTAGAAGTTGGAATTTAGCAACTTCTGGAGATGCAGCCATATTTAGCTGGTTTTAGCTTGATCTCAAAAAGTTAAGCAGGGATAGTAAATTTTGGGGCTAGAGTTAACAATGGGAAATCAAAAGACTTCCAGGAAGAAAACAGTGACAATGTCCCATCCATTATAAAAAAAAACGTTGGACAAGTCCATGGACAAGTTCAGGTAGACCTTCAACCATGGAAAGTCTCTGGCTGGTGTTCACCAGTCACTCTCTCTCTCTGTGGGCCAGGGTGAAAAGAGTACACCGTCTTGAGGTATGGGGGGAAAGAGTTCCCTTCCTCTTATGCCACTTTGTCTGAATCCATAGATATGGAAGGGTTGTCAGGAAGACCAACACCAAAGTAGGGTCTGCAAGCTTACAAGTCAAACCCTGCTGTGGAGAAGAAAAACCTGGGCTAGGAGAAGGGAGAAACAAGGTGGGCAGCATGGCCCAAGAGCTCACCCAATAAGTCTTTCCTCTTCATTTTTCTCATGGCTGGGGGCAGAGCCAGCAGCTCCACCCTGAAGGCTTGCTCAGCCATCTGGAGAAGTGAAGCCAGCTCTTTCTTCATCTCTTGTACGTGTTCCTTTGCTTGAAAAAGAGAAGCAGGTATCAACAGAAGAGAATACCATATATCTGGGGTGTCCAACCTTGGCAACTGAAAGACCTGTTGTTGTGATTCAGGGTCAGCCTGTGGGTTCAGCAGTTGGGTTGGACGATTCAGAGGAGGAGGGGGGGTGTTGGAGAGCTTGCAGAAAACAGCCCTGAGGCTTTGCAGAGCCCTCAGCCAGGCCCCTCCCATCTGGCAGACCCAGCTGTGTGAGCCTGACAGCATGGATGAAGATGACCCACAGCTGGCCCTGTTCAAGGATGCCCGACGCAGGAGGCAGTCAAGCAGGAGTAAACAGAGGAAGGCAATGGGACACCTCGGAAGGAGGTCAGAGAGAAGCCATGCCTTGAACTGTTTAAAAGGGGAATGTGTGGGAGGGCTGGTTTGCTGAAGGCAACCGTTTGTCTAGCTCCTGTTTCATGGTTCGTGTTTCTGTTTTGCTCTGTTTTATGTCAATAAATTTGGCAGGCTTAGTTCCAGCCGCTTGCCATTTTGTAAAGGGGTTGTCCCTGCCTTTTCTGCAGGGCCGGTAGTAGGCTGGTACAGAACACCTGCGGACTTCAACTCCCAAAATTCCCCAGCCAGCCATGCTGGAAGTTGAAGTCCACAAGTCTTCAGGTTGCCAAGGTTGGACCACCCCTTCTCGATATGTAGCTCAGGGTTGAACTTGTGAAGTCCTTGATGCTCTCCGAACTTGGGTTATTTGCTTGCAGATGGTTTGCTACCCAAGATGAAAACCGCCAAGCTCAGAGAGCACCAAGGACTCCAACAGAGAAGCAAGGGGTGAAAAGAGTGTCAACCTTTTCTCCAAAGTAGTTGGGGGAATTGATGGGGAAGATGGCAGGGAGAATATGAAACATGGCTTGCTTAACCCTGGTTTGCAAACAAGGTTCATGCAAAATGCAAACCCAAAGCTAGCCAGATTATGCTCAGCCAATTGACACCCAGAACAACTTGCACCATCAATGAAGGGTTACTGAATAAACCACAATGGGCAAGGCTCTCCCCCAAGGATAATCCATAAATACCACTACTAATCACAGGGATGAAGTTCTCACACGGTGTGTGAAGCCCAAACCAACTATAGCGTCTTGTAGTTTAGCATGAGGATATCACACCCTCTCCTAACTTCTCCTGCCAACTTATGGGATGTTGGACTCTTGAATCCCAGGTGTCAGCATAATGGTTCTTGTAGTCAAACAGAACGTCTGAAGATCATGGTTGGGGAAAGATGGAAGAACACCCACCCACCCACCCACCCCTTCAGGGAGACAAACGTGTGAATGAATGAATGACCACAACAGGTTGCGCCCCTTTTTATTATTATTAAAAGAGTTTTACAAAAAAATTTTTTACAATACATATCCCCAAAACCCACCCGCCCCAAACCACCCTCCTTCCCCCCCCCACTTCCCAGAGCTGAATACAGGGTCATAGATACAATAATCCTAGTCTAACTAAAATTATCCATTATAAAATTAACCAAATTCAGAATGTGCTTTAACTCCCCTTTAACATTGATACATTCAAATTGTTCAAAAGATAAGCCCCTTTCTGGAAGCCTCCTCACCTTGGTGGTCGAAATCCTGCAGAAAGAGGCTGATCCGCTGGTGCTTTTGCTCTTTGCTCAAGACGTTCCGATCCGGGTCGACTCCGGAGTCGGCGCTGCGCTTCTTGGCGTCTTCCATCGGCTTCGAGAGCGCCATGGAGAAGGACCGTGCCCGGCTGGACCACCTCCGAGCCCGCCGGATGATGCCTCTCCAAAAGGAACGCAGGTGCTGCTGGTGGGGATGGTGGTGGGTTTATAGAGTCCCGCCCCTTTGGTAGACACGCCCCCTAGGAACCATGGGGTGGGGGCGGGGGGGGGAAGGTAGTAGGGGCGATTCCCAGCTGGGCTGCCGGGATCGCTTTGGGGGCGTGGAAGCAACAGAGATTCAGGTGGGCTGGATCTTTGTTGAAAAAGTTTTGGGTTGTTGTTGTTTTTTTGCAAAGATGGGCTGGGGGCAGATCTGCACCTGCTAATTCGGGGTCAACCACCAAAGGAGACCAGGCTGGGGAGGCAATGGGGCTATATTCCCATTCTACACCCCCACCCCACCCCACCCCCAAAAACCTGAAGGTCTGAACTGGAGTCAGGCTGAGGTCCAGCTGTGCATCTGTATGTAATGCTTTAAACCTGGTTCCTGTGTTCTGTCTGGGTTTGCAGCCTGGAGGGCCAGAAGGTGATGCAACTGGCTGGCTTTGCAAAGGACCTAAACCAGGGATAGGCAACCACGGCTCTTTTAGGACTCATGGACTTCAACTCCCAGAATTCCCGAGTCAGCCTACCCCTGACCTAAACCTACTGGGAATGAAAGCCGATCAAGGTTCAAAGTAACCAAGATTTAACAGGTAGAGATTCATATAGCTTTTGCGTCTCAGGTGGAGTGGCAAACAGCCAGCTGACTATGGTTTCCTGGATTCAGTGCCTGGTTCAGATAACACGCATGCATGATAAGTGAACTGTTGTTTGGATTTGACCAGCACTCTGGGGGGGGGCCCAACAGCCAACCACATTTATATTAGGGTGCTGAATTAACTCGGTTATCCTTTTTTTTTTTGCCTCAATGCAAGCCTGACCATGGGGAGTTGGAAAATGGACTACTATGAGCCCAATCATGGTTAAGCACTGCATTGGTTGTGATGTGTGAACCAGGGTAACCTACATCAAATTATTAAATGACTTCCACAGTTCATAATAGCTCTTTTATTAGTAAAAAATTAAAAACTCACTCAAGAACAGGATGAAGAACACCAGAAGGCAGGAAAAACAAACCCATGGCCAAACATTGCAATGTTAGCTTGCCTTGGTAATCAATTCTTGACATAAAAAATGAAATGAGCTCCTACATTTTAATTATTTTGAAACCATACAAGGATCATATCCATCAAGGCTTGGAAGCAGAGAAAATGACCGTCACTAGCCAAGGACAATTAAGTGGCATGTTAATTTCCTTGCAGTAATGACCAATGTGATAAATCAGCCTTAACAATGATTATATTATGCACCATGCTCAGAGATGTTATAAACTCAAAAATATCAGAAATCCAAAGGCATCATAAAATACCATTTCTGAGTCACAAGGAAAGCTAGAAGTTGGTGTTTTTATAGTTAAATCAAAAGTATCACCTTCCATCTTTAAAAAGTGCAAAGAGGAGCAGTGGGCTAATGCCTCCTTAAGTAACACCAGCTGCCTGCAATTAGTGCAGGTTCGTATCCCACCAGGCTCAAGGTTGACTCAGCCTTCCATCCTTCCGAGGTAGGTAAAATGAGGACCCAGATTGTTGGGGGCAATTAAGCTGACTTTGTAATAATGCCGCTTGGGGGTGTGTGTGAAAGCCCTAATAAGCAGGCGTATACATAGAATGAAGGCTATTGCTAAGCACACTGATTTGTGCTTAGAGTGTAAGCCGCCCTGAGTCTTCGGAGAAGGGCGGGATATAAATGGGATTTAAAAAAAAATTCAAATTCTCTCTGTAAAAGCGTTAGTTAGAAACATGTAAACTTGACGTAATTTTCAGTAGCATTAAAAAGTGACCACAAGAGAAAAACAAAGGACTACACATGCTCACTTCCCATCCATACATCTGAAAATGTTTACTTACAAAAATATTTTTAATTGCAACTGCTCCAGATGTTATTTATGTTTTCATGTACATGGATCAGTCTTCCAACATCAAAACAACATTTACCCAATTAAGAAATTTGAGTGAATAGCTTCTGAACAGTTGAAATTCGAGAAGCAGGAACACAGTTTGAAGCAGACTAAGTTCCCAACCAAGTCCCAGTTCAATAACAATTTAAATTTAAGTCACAGTCCAGAAGGAATCTGAATGTTCAGGGAGGCAACATCAAATTGGACCCTTTCTTATTGTTCAGTCTTCTCTAGGTTGGCCCCTTTAAGATTATTCAAGGGCAATCAGAGACCTTTTCATGAAGAACAGTGATCAAGAAAACCAAAAGTTTTTATGAGCAAACCTTCCTCTGTCATCAACTTTTGTTTACTATGCAAAGATGCAAAGATGTAATCCAACATCCCAATAAGGTCTTCTTTTGTTTTGGACACTTTATCCAAAGTAACCGTTTATTTTCCAAAATGTTCCTACTCAGATTTCTGCAACCGAGTTGCTCCCTGCTTCCCAATTTATTAAGACCAGCACTCATGATAGCCAAAGGAAGCTTAAACTCAATATTTCTAGCTTGGAAACAGCTGGCTAAAATTAAGGAGGAGTTTAAGTATTGTTATAATTCCTTAAGTCTCTTTCTAGCTCCCCTCCTTTTACTTATTTTTCAGCCAGGCTTGTAAACAGATGAAGTGACCTTTCTTCTTATCAAAGATAAATGTTGTATTTTGCATGTTGAGGCAGCTTCACCAGAAATTCAAAAGGCACTGAATTCATTTTGATTGTCAGAACAAGATCTTGAGCCCCTTCTTTTGATCCTGAAACAGGAGATTTTAATAGTTTTATTTGCAAAAAAAATTCTGGGTTCATCTCCCTTAGATAGGCTCATCAGAAGAGTTCCAAATAATTTCATCTGTGCTTTTAGCTTACCTGTACAACTGTAGTTTTCTAAATTGGTTTGGTAGGAAAGGATATTGTGATATCTTTTTTTTTTAAAAGAAAAGCATAAAGAATGTTTATCGGCACCAAGGCAATCAAGTTTTACTTTCATACTCAGGGACTGAGGCAATTTTTGTGACATCTCAATTTGCAACCAATGACTGCATTAATAATTCTTTTAATGCATTTCCCCTATCTTATTTCCGTAGGTTTGTTCCCGTATTTTACTAGACTTTTCTATCAAGCTGAAGCTCCAGTAATTGTAATTCTATCATGAATTTGATGAAAAAAGACCGCCCCCTCTGAAAAGCATATTTTCCCGTCGCAGCTTGAATACACTTTCAAAGATACAGTCTAAAAAAATAAGAAGTCTTTTATTTTAAGAGTATTCCTCCAGAAATTTTATATGAAAATCTTTCACTTTCTCCAATAAGATCTTTAGTTTCTCCACCTGTGGGAGAATCGTCATCCTAGAAGGAAAAAGAAAAAGTACTTTAGTGAATATCTTGTGGCGATTACAAGGAAATAATTTCCTTGCGGCAGTATCTGTAAGTCCAGGCCTTACCTAAAGTGATAAGTTCCTTCTCTTTGGCCAAACCCGCTTCCAGGAACAACACAGATCCCGGTTTCTTCTAAAAGTTTCATACAGTAGAACATGTCGGGAGCCATTTGGTGGACCTGGAGTAATGTGAAGTTCAATGGCTTAATTACTAATTGCATAGGCCTTCCAAAATTCTCTGCTGGTTTCTGAATATCATACTATTCTGAAATGATTAAAGAGGTCTGAATGCCCTCATGTTCAGATACGACCATGTGTTTTCTTGCCCCCATGTGGTTTAGCACCTTACACCGGGTGTAGGTTTAAAAGAAGCAGTTGGGAGTGGGCAGGATCGCCAACTGTAGACAACTTACAACAGTCCGTTTAGTGATTGTTCAAAGTTACAACAGCACTAAAAACAGTTACTGATGGCCATTTTTTCACACTTATGACAATGGCAGCGCTGGTCCCATGATCAAAATTCAGTTGCTTGGCAACTGACTCGTATTTATGTCCCAGGGTTACGTAATCACCTTTTGGGATTTCTGACAGGCAAAGTCAGTGGGGAAGCCAGATTCACCGAACAACCGTGTTACTAACGTAACAACTACAATTATTCACTTCGTAACTGTGGCAAAGTAGTTGAGGATTACCTATATACAATAGCTGTTTTAGAATGAACCCTCAGATTTACCTGTGTTTTTCATTTCAAATGTCTTGGTGAGGGACTTCAAATGTGTAGGATGCTGATTTCTAGAAACTATGGATTCAGATAAGGGCCTGAGGTCTGCACTAAATGATTGGGCACCCCGGGAGGTATAAGGAGAAGGACACTACCACCAAACCTAATATTATATAATATAACCTGCCACATCTATTCTTTTTCTATCCCATTGTTTAAAGCAGGGGTCTTCAAACCTGGCCCTTTTATGACTTGTGGACTTCAACTCCCAGAATTCCTCAGCCAGCATGCCTGGCTGAGGAATTCTGGGAGTTGAAGTCCACAAGTCATAAAAGGGGCCAAGTTTGAAGGCCCCTGCTTTAAAGGCACGTTCTCCAAGAAGCAAGCATAACTATCTTTTCATTCACTGGAAGAGCAGAGCAATTTGGCAACATGTGAGATATTGAGCAGATAAACCATCTTGTCCAATACGCTAAGCTCGCATTCTCATCGTGGATAATGCCGCCCACATAACAGAGTTTTATTAGCGAAATGGCCAATGTAACGTATAAAGTCTAGCTTATGTGTAAACTCAAGCCAGTTTTGGTTCCATTAAGAAAAATGTGGCCGAACAATCCTGCGGTCATTTTGGCGGACAAATGTTCTGTCTAAAGCAGGCGAACAACCTCCAGTTTGATTCAGCAGCAGCAGCAGCTTTTCTTGTAGAAAAACGAGACAGTCTCACCTTGGCTATTTCAATGGCCTTGGCAGGGATAAAGATTTGTGGGAACGCATACATGGCTCCTTGAAGCGGGTTGCAGTGGAGTCCCGGCACTTCATTGAACAAGTCTTCGGTTAGTTTGGCTTTCATTGCAAGGTTGTTCAAGACCGACTCCTTTTCCTGTGTCAGGAAAAGTGAAAGCATGTCACACAAAGGACACGTGAACTGGGGAGCTCAAACCAGCTGGCACTATACAAAGATGATCAGGGGACTGGAGGCTAAAACATATAAGGAAAGGTTGCTGGAATTGGGTAGGTCTAGTTTAATGAAGAGAAGGACGAGGGGGGACATGATAGCAGTCTTCCAGTATCTCAGGGGCTGCCCCAAAGAAGAGGGAGTCAAGCTATTCTCCAAAGCACCTGAAGGCAGGACAAGAAGCAACGGATGGAAACTAACCAAAGAGAGAAGCAACCTAGAACTAAGGAGAAATATCCTGACATTTAGAACAATTAACCAGTGGAACAACCTGTCTCCAGAAGCTGTGAATGCTCCAATACTGGAAGTTTTTAAGAAGAGACTGGACAGCCATTTGTCTGAAATGGTATAGGGTTTCCTGCATGAGCAGGAGGTTGGACTAGATGATCTCCAAGGTCCCTTCCATCATCATCATCATCATCATTATCATTTTGCAGTTCTTATTTTATTTCTTACAGTATCAGTTCTTCAAGTTTCTCAGCACCATCCACTCACCATCTAAACTTCCCTTCATCTGGTATATAAAAGGAGAGCAGAGTCCGCTGCCTACTAGCCTGATGATGTTACTTAGTTCGGCAGTGAAAATGTCTGCAAGAAAACAACCAAGCTCGGAGAGCACCACGGACCCCACATCTAACTTGGCATCGTCCCATAATCTGCATTTTCTTGGCTGGAGAATGGGAGAAGCTTTGTATCCCACTCTTAACGAAAGAAATCACAGACAGGATAAATGAGTGAATAAGCAAACGATTATTCCAGTGAGGTGGACACAGCCAACTGTGATAGTTCTTGGTGACAATAGGCAATTAAAATTGCCCAGTATGCACTTAACTGGATTCTTAAGTTCTTAAGTTTTGTTGTGCATTGTTTCTGTTGAATATTATTTGGGTTCCTGTGTGGTTTGTCGGCTGACTTGAAAGACTACGCGAACCCAGCCAGGGGTATAAATGATTTGCAGTCCAATCTAATCCTATACGATTCAAGTGTGAATCCACAAACTATCCCTGATGCATTGTTATCAGTGTCTCTAAACACTGCCCACCACCTTCAGATAACTGTGCACGTTCTCAGTCTGGGATCCTCACGTGCCAGATGGAAACGAGTAGAGTTCAAAGGCAAATTTGAAAAGGCACCAGATGGAGGACGTTTGGATGGATGGAAGAACAGCTTACTTTCTTTTTAAATAGTTGTATGAAAAATGAAAAGAAATTCCGCTTTGGAAAAATGGATCCCAGATGAATCCTTATGGACACATTGAAAATGTGACGTTGTCTTGGTGTTTCTTTGAGCACCTATCATTCTCCTCTCCTCTGGCTGCCAGTGATTCAAGAGCTCCTGCTGGCTTTAAGAAGGATTTTTTTTTTAAAAAAATGGAAAGAATGTTAAATGCATGCACAAACCTTAATAAACTGGGCATATGATTCTTCTCCAGGAACAGGGGGGTTCACGACCACATCCATAGCAGCTTGACCGGAGACAGGTGGACACAGACGGACAGAGAGGAGCTTAAGTAGCTGCCCTTTAATTTCTGGATGCAGGTTTATCACTTCCATATAGCCCCCCCGGTAGCCACACCTGAAAATCAGGCAGAAGCAGCAGGAACAGAAAGGAGAAAGGAGAAAGAGGGGAAAAAAATGTGCTGGTGAGGAAAACGTAGCATGAAATTCTCGCAATGGCAGAAAGGCAACCTATAAAACCCACAACTAACACAGGATCCTATTTGAATCTTCTTGTTGCAAGAAAGGAATGGCAACTGCTTGGTGGATTATGCCAGCGTATAAGCCAAGGCTACGCATTGCGGCAGGGAGTAAAAAAAAAATCAGAGTTAATATGGACATAAACTTTCTTTTCTTCCCTTCATCTTTAGGGTTTAAGTTATCTAAATCATAAGGGTATTAATAATCTTCCAATCAATGCTAAATAAGTACTACCGTACCCAAATAATAGAAGGTACTACTTGTTTTGTAATAGTAAATTTTTTTTGAAAAATCAACCTGCCACACCTGTGCAGTTCAAGCCACAGCCCTTTTCTACAAAAGAAGTGAGGTGTTGACTTTGTTTGACCATCCCATGGAAGCCACGGCAAGGGATTTAAGTCAACTGGATATTGCATGGCAAAAATTCCATACTCAGCTGGGAAACTTACTCGCCCATGTAGCCCTTGGAAGTGGAATGAAAAGAAGCAAGTTCAACGTTATTCCAATAATCGGGTCCCATTTCATAAAGGATTTTTTTGAAGGAGTGGAACTGGCAGTTCTCTGCATAGACGTTGTCTTGATAAACCTGCACCCCAGAAAAAGACAAAATACAGGGAGTCCTCAAATTAATCACCATGATGGTAACCTGTCCATTATAGTCGTAAGGTGTGGTGGTTATAAAGTGGGTCATCACATGACTTGCCCAATTTTATGACCTTGGCCATTACCCTGTACCCATTGTTCACTCTGGGGCATTTTTTGCTAAAAACCGCTGAATAAATGCCAATTTTCAGCAAAAACGTTGTAAATTATGGTCACATGACCATGGGACGCATCTAAAGCCATAAAGGTGGGTCAGTTCCTGAGCGTCCAAATGTGATCACATGACTACAGGGGAGGCCTCCCCCTTTGGAACCAGGTTGTAAGTATCTTTCAGGGGGGACTGTAATAACTTCAAACAGTTACTAAGTGACCAGTCGTAACTTGAGGACTATCTGTAGGCTTCTTATTTTTCAAAAAGCAAGATCACTTTTTAGGACTCAGTTATTTATATGACAGCAAACATTGTAGAGCTTCTGATGCTCCTTAGCTTGTGTGTTCAGGGAAAGCTCTCTTTATACCCAGCAGTTTTATTTTCTGATTCCTCCCCCTCCATTTTTAACATTCTTTTAATATAAGTAAAAACATTGCTGTGCTCCAAAGAAAGCCCCCACTCTAACATTATCCTGAGTTGCATAAGGGTCTCTGGGTCTTCGGTCAATAAGTAAGTATGCATTGAAACACCTCATTTTAATTTCCTAAGACAAATCTTGAAACCTAGGAAGGACCCAGGAATAGGTATATATTTCTCTAGGACAAATAATGTATCAATCTTGTCTTTTCGCATCTGGAAGTTTTGTGATCGGCCCCACTGATCCTCCTGGTCATTTTGCAAGAACATCACAGCGATACATGCTCTCCAATGTCCAGATAAGCTGTTGTCTCCAAGGCTGAACATTTTCATTACCTCGTCAGCCAGAAGAAACAGTTTCTCTTCCCAGGCAAAATGTATCACGTCTTCAATACATTTCCGATTTTGAACTTGACCTAAAATTCAAGGAAGAAACAGGGGGGAAAAAGTTTCAAAGCAGTCCTCCTTTCCAATGAAACAGAGGATACGTCCAGTGGTGGGATTCAGCCAGTTCCCACCACTCCGGCAGAACTGGTAGCTAATTTTTTGTTGCCCAGGCCCAGAATGGAATTCCGGAAGCGGCATCCACACAGAGAACCGGTTGTTCACATTTTTGAATCCCACCACTGGATACGTCAATAATGTCTTCATTCCGAAACAAAAGAACTGTCCCAGTCTTAGGTGTGAGGGTCAGGTAGGGTGTGAAGGGTGCACAAGGCTGTGAGGGATGCACAGCAAAAGGAGCATGGGGAGGGTGCAAGGAGGTGCTCAATGCAAGTGTGACAAAGGTTGGGAAGGATGCGCAGGAGGTGTGACGAGGCTCCGGGAAGGTTTGAGTGGCATGCAAATGGCCAGCACAAGTTGCCACAAAGAAGAAGGGGTCAAGCTATTCTCCAAAACACCTGAAGGCAGGACAAGAAGCAACGGATGGAAACCAGTCAAGGAGAGAACCAGCCTAGAACTAAGGAGACATTTCCTGACAGTGAGAACAATTATCAGTGGAACAGTTGCCTCCAGAAGTTGTGAATGCTCCAACACTGGAAGTTTCTAAGAAGAGACTGGACAACCGTTTGTTTGAAATGGAATAGGGTTTCCTGCCTGAGCAGGGGGTTGGACTGGAAGACCTTCAAGGTCCCTTCCAACTTTATTATTATTATTATTATGGGAGAACATGCATAGGTGGGAGAGACTTACCTCAGTGACTTTTTTCAAGAGGCAACTGAAGTTTTGGGGATTTTTTCTTTGAAGTTTCGCTTCTCATCCCAGAAGCTCCTTCAGCTCCTGGGATGAAAAGCAAAACATCTTCAAAGAAAAAACCCCCAAAACTCCAGTTGTCTCTTGAAAAAGCACCTTTGGGATAACCACGACCTGGATGACTGAGAGTCTCCATAGAAATCTCAGTGACTTGTGACCTTTCCTGCCAGATTCCCCATTGACTTTCTGGGGAAGCCAGCAGGAAAGGTTGCAAACGTCAATCATACTATCATACTGCAACCAGTTATAAGTGTGAGCCAGCTGCACACAATCACATGACTGCAGAGACCCTGAGAAGACTGGCACTCTGAGGACCAGTCATAACCACCATTCGTTCAGCACTGTTGTGACTTTGACTGCTGGCTGAATAATGGTCGTAACTAGAGGGCTGCCTGTACTTTGATATCATGATTTACTACAACCAGGCCATAGAGAAAGGACAGAGAAAAGTGTGAAGAGCAGACCTGTAGAGGTTTTGCACACCTGTGGGGTTTCCAGGATTAATGATGCAAAGAACCTTGGGATTGCAATACGCTTTGGCTTCATATAAGGAGCGGCGTAATTCGTTCGCATCTAGGGCCCAGCAGTTCTCTTCGTCCAGGTAATAGTTCACCTGGATGGCATCCAATTCAGAAATGGCAGCTGAATATAAAGGATACTGAGGAATTGGGATCATCACTCCAGTTCGGGATCTCCCACCTCCAGAGACGAGGATCTTGAGAATGGTCTGGAAGATTGAAGAAAGGTAACTTTGGTTATGGCTGGCTGAGGAATTCTGGGAGTTGAAGTCCACAAGTCATAAAGTGGCCAAGGTTGGGTACCCCTGCTTTAGAACATGGAATACCTTTGATCAATGGTTAGGAAAACGAGGTAGAAAGAAAGGAATTTAACATGTATTAGTAAGTTGAATATATATATATATATATATATATATATATATATATATATATATATATATATATATATATATATATATATATATATATATATAAATAGAAGATGCCCCCAATGCCACCTACAGCAATGCCGTCGCTTGCTCCCGTGGTCAAATAGATGTTCTCTGGATCTGCAGGGACGCCACCATCTCGCTGCTCAATGTATGCCGCGACATCTTCACGGATGCAATTGATTCCTTGGCTCGCGCTGTATGAACCTGTGCAAGGAAGGAAAATGTCAGCCTCCCAAACCAACAAAAGACACTAAGACGTTTCCTTCATTTTTCCTAACCCCCCAAGAAAACCCCCAAGTAGCCTTGTTGCTACTGTCATTCAACTCTGCTATCATTTCGAATTCCAATTTGAGATGGGAAAGGTGTGTTTCATTTGTGTTGAATGTTAAAACTGCGGGACATTTCTACTGGAAAAATTCTAAATTTTTCTGACTGTACCTCAATAAATTATTCCAGTTTAAACTCTTTCCTAGACACAATGACCCGGGAACATCTTGAACTGATGTTGATAGTGATGAGCATAACACATCACTGTATGTTTCTCAACCTTAGCAAATTTAAGATGTGGAGACTTCAGCTCCCAGAATTCCCCCAGACAGCATGCAACTTATCTAGCTAAGTGATCGTATCCAAAGTGGTTTATCATGTAGCAAGCAATAAGAAATGAAACAACTGCAACATGAAAAGAAATGGAAAAGAAGGTAAAGTATGTAGGAAATTGGCAGAAAACAAAAGATCACTATTGTACTGGAAAATTATCAATTAAAAAAAAATCTGGGTGGTTTTTTTCCAGGCTCCATCTAGCCCAAAGAGAGAGCTTCTGTTAGACAGAAGTCTTCTACTCCTTCACAGTCCAGAATGACCGCTAACAGGAGACGGCCAGATCTAATGTGAAAAAATTATTGAAGTACCTAAGCTGTTGCCTCCACAGCCTTGCAAGATCCGTCTTGCCCTCTTCTTGGAATCGTCTGGGAAACTGGAGCTGTCCAGCAGGTTGGGGTAAGTACAAAGTGCCACCACCTACATTGCCCAGAAAGCACAAGAGAAAAGGATGAATTGCACAGGACACAACTTTAAACCCAGCCATTCAGAGCAATCTATAAAACGATTCCAATCTCACTCTTAAGTCCTCAGTGCACAACTATTTATTGAGTGGTTGTTTGAAGTTACAATGGCACTAAAAAAGGGCGGGCAAAGGATTGTTTTTCCCCACTTACAACTGCTGCAGCATCCTCATGATCAGGTGATCAAAATTCAGGTGCTTGGCAACTGGCATGTACTTATGACAGCTGCACTGTCCTAGGGTGATCACGACGAATAATCTTCCCAGCCGGCTTTGGACAAGCAGAGCCAATGGGGGAAGTCAGATTGACTGAATGATCGCATGATTTCAGTTAACACCTGCAGTGAATCATTTAAGAACTGTGTGAAATGCGGCAAGACTCCCATAACACTGCCTTGCTTAACAACGGAGAAAATTTGGAGTCTGTTGCGGCTGTCAGTCAAGAACTAGTTGTACCATTATTGTCAATAATATTATTATTTCAAAGGTACCATGGCATGGCGCTCGTTTCTCAACTACCTGGCAAGCGTACTTTTGCTCCAATTTGCTCAAGTTAGCTCTGTGACACTCGCCAGTGCGTTTCTGACACACACACACACACACACACACACACACACACACACACACACACACACACACACACAAATTGTAAGCCGCCCTGAGTCTTCAGAGAAGGGCGGGATATAAATGGGATTAAAAAAAAACACACTTGTGCTCACATGCCAAGCTCCACTCGTGCAAGCAGCAAGTGCTTGCGCATGGAGCTCCATTTGTGCAAATGGAGCTTGGCATCTGAGCACAAACACCCTCTGCTTGTGCGAGTGAAGCTTCGCTTGCCCATCGTTCACGCCCCCTGCATTATGGCTTTCTCTGCCTTTCCCCAAGGGGCTTCCGGTCTTCCTCCAGCCGTGTCCTCCTACCTGTCGAAGGAAGGTGATGGGCTGCTGTCCCATGGCATGAGCATCCCCAATGTTGGCCTTGATGACTTCTGTGAAAGGTTTTTTGATGCCCTGGAGGGAGAAAAAGGAAAACTGTTAGGCAGCAAATCCAAGCTTTGTAGAACCCAACGCAACTAATTTTAATTTTAATTTTATTAGATTTATATACCGCCCTTTCCCGAAGGACTCAGGGCGGTTTACAGGGTATTTAAAATCAATAATACAAAATACAAAAGTTAAAAAACAATTGAAAAAGATTAAATTATCCCTTAAAATAAAAACCCCGGTTAAAAAATTCTCAGCCTGGGCCAGAGAGCTCAAAGAGCCAGGTCTTCAGGTCCCGGCGGAATGAACGAAGGTCAGGGGCAGTCCTCAGCTCCACGGGCAGCTGGTTCCAAAGGGCAGGCGCACCCACAGAGAAGGCCCTCCCCCGGGGTGTCGTCCGCCGGCATTCTTTTACCGGCGGCACCCTGAGAAGACCCTCCATGTGGGAGCGCACTGGACGAAGGGAACTTAAAACAGGGGTCTTCAAACATGGCCCTTTTATGACTTGTGGACTTCGACTTCCAGAATTTCTCAGCCAGCATAGCATAGCTGGCTGAGGAATTCTGGGAAGTGAAGTCCACAAGTCATAAAAGGGCCACGTTTGAAGACCCCTGAGTTAAAATGTTTGTGGGCCATTCCTCAGGTATTAGTAACATGGTGCTTGCACATCACACGTTCTCCTCCATTCACAAGAGCTGAAACTGTTATTCAGGATTCCTGCCCCTGCATGAAATTAGCCTCTGTGTATGGACCAGCCCATACCTGTGTCTTTAAAACCAAATAAGGTCAACCGGCTTTTAAAGTAGCGGTACTGGTGTTTTTTTCTTAATAAAAGCCAGCCTCAATGTAGGAGGCATAAAGTTCTTTGCTCATGCTTTGTCACCTTAGAAAGGTCCACCTTATTGCAAAGGTCCACTGATGACATAAGAGGCCATAGGCAAGTCATGGGAACACTGGACATCACGTTTATGAACCTTGTGCATCCTTTCCCCCTTCCATGCTTGGTTTAATAATATCCTGGTTGGAAGTCCATTGAATAATATCCTGGTCCAGAAGTCCATTTAGCCCAGCCTCTGACAGCAGTCAATCAGCTGATGTTCAGAAGACTAGAAGAGGAGATGATTGTGTTGGGTTTTTCCTACTATGGCAGGAGACATTATTCAAAAGTATATGGCTGCTAAAATCAAGACAGTCCACGTAATTGATGATTAGGTGTTTTTATGCAATATGGCGGAACCAGATTTCCAAGCTGAGAAATGGCATAACGTCTAGGTTTATTTGGAGCGTAAATGTGCTTTAAAATCTCACTGATGCCACCCCCAAATCCTAAAGCTTTGAGTTGACAAACTTGCTTATTGGTTCTTCTGCTGCTGGAGTAATATCTTATAAAAATATAAAGCACCACCCTCTCTTTCTCATTTAAGAACAAGTTCCCTGCAGTAACAACTTCATATCTGGATGGTAATTACAGGATGTAAATTATTTCTGTTTACGTCAATAAAATTTACCGAAAGAGGACGAACTTTTTTTAGAAGTACCACAAATGTGTTTATTGCCTATTTATATTCCATTTCCTATTTCCCCTGCCAGATGCCGCTTTTCTTGTTCCTCTCTCTTCTATGTTTTAGATTCCTTCCTTCTCCTTCTTAGAACAAAGGCCCGCTTCACTCTTTATTTGCAGCAATCTCTAGCTTCATTCCTTACAGCAAATGATCATGTGAGGAAGCCCTTCAAAACGAGGTGATGCCAATTCTAGCACACATTCCTGAATTTGGAGGCTTACTCAAACAAAACAAACCGACCTGTTTAAACACAACATGACATTTCAACCAAGTCACGGGGGTGGCAATCTTAGAGATTGAAGACTGAACATGCATAAATACCCGATTTTATAAGAATATCTTAACTTAATAACTTAACTGGTACGATCACAAGCAATCTAGAGCAGGAAAAGAGAGAAACACATCCCGTTTTTAGTCTCCAAACTTTATTTTTTTAACTAGGATGCTGTTGCTTGTTCTCTAACCAGTCAGAATTCTGAAGCAAAACCTCAGCTCCAATTCTGGCTCAGACGATAAATAAAGAACCCTGGTTTGGGTGTAACACTAAGAAAATCACAGCAGGTTTAGCCAAAAATGAAGCTATCCTACAGAAGCCAACAAATGAGAGACACCACGACGCTAATTCAAACTCCCATCAATTCAGTCTCAATAATGCTGGACTTTTCTGACTCTCAAGGAAGTCCTAACTTTGATACCAAAGGACTTCATTCTCTCCTCTCAGGCTGAACTTGAAAGATGCTTCTTTCTTGAGCAAATACAAGAATATATTGCAGACGTAATTGGAGCCAGTCGAAGTAGACATTTAAGAAGTCTGACCCCACCCAAGATGGCGGACGTGCTCGGCTGAGCTCCGCGAGCACCAGCTGTTAGGCGTCCCTTGGGAGCCCCTCATGAGCCTTTGGGCTTTTTGAGTATGGGGATTGAGGGGTTGGGGAATTAGGCAGCGAGACAACTAGGAGGTCGATGAAGCTGGCAATGACTTACTCCATCTGCTGAGCTGCCCGTCTGCTGGCCCTGCTGTTTTTTGGCTGCTTCCTGCTGGCCGCCGGCTGTTCTTTCTGCTGCCGCCTTTTCGGACCATTTACGGCTGCTTGGGGCCGCCCGCTGGCCCTGCTGTTTGTCGCCTGCTTCTTGCTGTCTCCCGGCGGTCTTTTACTGCGGCCGCCTTTCCGGACCATTTGCGGCTGCTTGGGCCGACGCCGGCTGTCTTCTTTCTTGTCAGCTGTTTCTCCCCGGTTTGTCTGCGGCTGCTTGGGGCTGACGCCGGCGTTTTTTTCCTGCACCTCGGGCCGTTTTGGGCCGCCTAGGCGCTCCCGGACTGGCCCCGGTTGTCGGGGTGGACGCTGGTGAATCTGCTCGGGCGGCGGCGATTTCGGGCGATGACGAAGGCGGTAATGGCGGCAATGATGGTGATGGCGGCAATGGCGGCAATGGCGTGGGCGCCGTCCCCGGCGCTGGTTGCGGTGGTGTCTGGGCCGCGCCTGGCGCCGACGGCGGCCCGCGCTCGGCGGCAGCGGCGGCAATACGTGTTCGGCGGCGACGGCGAAGATGTTATGTTCTGGCCGTCTTTAGCGGCCCAACAGCTGATGAGACATTTCTGGGGCCAGCTTTTGGACTGCTTACGGCTGCACCGGCGTTTCTTGGACTGTGTGCCTGTTTGCCGGCGGCTGGCTTCGCGCTTTTTCGGCTTTTGGCCCTCTCGCCGGCGGTGGGATTTCCACGTTGCCCTACCTCGCCTTGGGCTGCTCTTTAGCGGCAATGTCGCCCTCGGGCCGTTTCGACGGTGGAAAGGGCGACTGTTAGTCATCTTGGCGGCGACGGCGTCTTCAGTCCATTCAGTGGCGGAGAAGATGACCGCGGATCATCATAATGGTACTAGGATGACGTGGTTCCCGCACCGCCTTTGGACTGCTTTTGCAGCGATGTTCGCGATTTGGACCATCTTTACTATCCTGGCCTGCTTGCCCTTTTTGCCTCGGACATATGGACATACATACTTATCATCTTGTCTGCCTACCTTCCCCCTCTCCCCTTGGATTTTGGGACACAACTGGGTATCGGCCACGGTGGGAGAGTGGCCTGACTTTTTCCATCTGCGACCCCATGGAGGTGGGAGCTCTATGGGGTTGCCTACCCAGAGGATATCTGGCCCACCTCCAGGAACAGAGTTGCAACCCGTCGTGAGAGGGCGGGGGGTGGCCTGTCTCTGGGGGCACCCAACTGAGTGGCAGTGAAGTTGGGTGGGGACCAAGATATCTGTCTTTATGCTTCGATCCTCCCACTAATGAGACGCCTTTCCTGGACTTGCTAGACTTATGCGGAAATATACTAGCACGGATTTGTATGCCCTCAGGGGAGCCCCCCTCTCCTGGGTGCGACCCGCCTCTTTAAACACTTTCAACCTCGATGACGGGCCCAAGTTTTGGGACCCTGAGAGATGGCCGGGCAGGGGCAGGGGCCGTCAATATAAAGCTAATAGAAGGCCTCTGATCATTTTTTTATCTAGATTTTTTATAGGGTTAGGGAGCGGGGTGGGTGATAAGGGTTGTCTGGCCTTGGGGGGTGGCCAATCAACCATGGTTCAGGCCGGACTTGGGTCTGACCGCGCGGCGGGAGATCGGGGTGTCGCTGTCTCCGGAGCTCACGAGCGGGTCGTGGGATTACCAATTCCCACGACGGGGAATGGCAGCAGGCGGATAGACAGGGGGCCGTATCGCTACCGGGAGGGCCATCTCCGCTACTTGCAAGCGGTGGGGCGCTCCGACCCTCTGCTTCTTCCCCGAGGTTCCGGGAGCGAGGATGTGCAGCCTCCTGAGCTCCGGCTGGTGTATCTGAATGCCAGGTCCGTGGTTAACAAAGCTCCCCTCGTTAGGGATTTAGTTGAGGGTGAGCATGCGGACCTGGCCTGCATCACGGAGACCTGGTTGGGCCCAGAGGGTGGGGTCCCTTTGGTTGACCTCTGCCCACCAGGCTTCCGGGTGCTGCACCGGCCAAGAGCTCAAGGTAGGGGTGGGGGAGTGGCGGTTATTATTAGGGAGACCTTATGTCCGCGGGAGACCACCGTTTCTCAGATAGTCGGGTGTGAGTCTCTCTTTGTGAGATTTGGTTCTGGGGCGCAGTTGGGTTTGCTGCTGACGTACATTTCGCCTAGTCGTACAGCGGCAGCCCTGCCCGAGCTGCTCGATATCCTCTCAGGGTTGGTGGTTGAGTTTCCCAAACTTATAGTTTTGGGAGACTTCAATCTACCATCCCTGGGAGGCTCATCTGAGCTAGCTCGGGAGTTCATGGCTTCCATGACGGCCATGGACCTGACGCAAGTAATTTCTGAACCAACTCATGAGGGAGGCCACACTCTTGACCTGATTTTTTTTATCTAGACGGTGGTTGGATGATCTTGGTGGGGGCTCTCCATTTATTATGCCCCTGTCATGGACCGATCATCACCTCCTGCGGATGGTCTTCCGTTTTGCCACCCCCCGCCGTGGGGATACGGAACCAATTAGATGGTACCGCCCCAGACGCTTAATGGATCCTGATAGATTCCAAGCGGCGCTGGGGTCCCCACCTGCCTCCATTGCTCACAGCTCGGCGGATGCCTTAGTGGAAACCTGGGAAAGGGCAGCCACTGAGGCACTTGACCGGGTTGTACCCTTGCGGCCCCTGACCCGGCGCAGATCCCAGCGAGCTCCATGGTTCTCCGCGGAGCTCCGGGAGATGAAGCGTCGTAAACGGGGCCTAGAGAGCTGTTGGAGGTCGAGCCGATCCGAACCCGACCGGTTGCGGTTAAGAACCTATATTAGGTCTTATCTCGCAGCGATGAGGGTGGCGAGGTGTAATTACTTCTCTACCCTCATTGCGTCCGCAGATAATCGCCCGGCCGCCCTGTTTAGGGTGACTTGCTCACTTCTTAATCAGGAGGTGAGGGAGGATCCCTTGCAGGGTCGTGCCGAGGAATTTAGTCAACATCTGTCGGATAAAATCGCTCGGATTCGGACCGGTTTGGACTCCAGCTGGGCAGAGTCAGGCGATCAGGACACGGGCGGTCTTGTCAATGTTATCTGGGAAGAGTTTGATTCTGTGACCCCTGATGAAGTGGACAGGATTATGGGGAGGCTGAGCTCCTCCACATGTTTGTTGGATCCGTGCCCTTCCTGGCTGGTTTATGCAGCTAGGGAGAGGACACGAGGCTGGCTCCAGGCGGTTATATCTGCTTCTTTGAGTGAGGGTTATTTCCCCACCGTCTTGAAGGAGGCGGTGGTGAGACCTCTCCTCAAGAAGCCTGCCTTGGACCCAGCTGTATTGAACAACTTTCGTCCAGTCTCCAACCTTCGCTTTCTTGCGAAGGTTGTTGAGAGTGTGGTGGCGCATCAGCTCCCTCTGGTCCTGGATGAAGCGGATTATCTGGACCCCTACCAATCGGGTTTCAGGCCCGGGTACAGCACGGAGACGGCATTGGTCGCTCTGGTGAATGATCTCTGGAGGGCTCGGGACAGGGGATATTCCTCTGTCCTAGTCCTATTAGACCTCTCGGCGGCTTTCGATACCATCGACCATGGTATCTTGCTGCGGCGTCTCAGGGGATTGGGAGTGGGAGGCACAGTTCTTCGGTGGTTCTCCTCCTATCTCCTGGGACGTTCGCAGTCGGTGTTGGCAGGGGGGCAGAGATCGGCCCCTAGGTCTCTCGTTTGTGGAGTTCCTCAGGGGTCGGTTCTCTCGCCTCTCCTGTTCAACATCTACATGAAACCGCTGGGTGAGATCATTCGTGGTTTTGGAGTTGGGTATCATCAATATGCCGATGATACCCAACTTTTCTTTTCGACCCCAAACCACCCCAGTGATGCCCTCGCTGTGATGTCCCGTTGCCTGGAGGCGGTTCGGGTCTGGATGGGGAGGAACAGACTTCAGCTCAACCCTGACAAGACTGAGTGGCTGTGCATTCCGGCATCCCGGGACATTCAAATTGTTCCATCTCTTTCTATGGGGGGTGAGCTCTTACCCCCCGTGGATAGGGCTCGCAACTTGGGAGTCCTCCTAGATTCACGGCTTACCCTAGAAGATCATGTAGTGGCCGTGACTAGGGGGGCTTTTGCCCAGGTTCGCCTGGTGCGCCAGTTGCGGCCCTATCTGGACCGGGATGCCCTGTGCACGGTCACTCATGCGCTCGTGACCTCTCGCCTTGACTACTGTAATGCTCTCTACATGGGGCTTCCCTTGAAGACCACTCGGAGGCTCCAACTGGTACAGAATGCGGCCGCGAGAGTTGTCTTGGGAGTTTCCCGGTACTCCCATGTTACACCTTTGCTCCGTGAGCTGCATTGGCTACCAGTTGTCTTCCGGGTGAGGTTCAAGGTTTTGGTTATGATCTTCAAGTCCCTACATGGCATGGGTCCGGGGTACCTCGGGGACCACCTGCTGCCGGCTTCAACTCCCCTCCGCCCTGTGCGTTCCCACAGAGAGGGCCTCCTCAGGGTGCCTCCGGTCAGGGAATGCCGACTGGCGGCCCCCAGGGGGAGAGCCTTCTCTGTGGGTGCCCCGGCTCTGTGGAACCAACTGCCGGTGGAGCTCCGGACGGCATCGGACCTCCGAACTTTCCGTCGTGGTCTGAAGACCCATTTGTTTGAATTGGCCGGTCTGGCCTGATGGGGGAGCTGGGTTTTAAATTGTCATTTTAGATTGCATTATTGTTTTTTAATTGGGCACTGATTTAATCTTTGTTTTAACTTTTGTATAGTACTGTATTTTTATTTATATGCCCTGTGAACCGCCCTGAGTCCCCAGGGAGAAGGGCGGTATATAAATTAAATAAAACGAAAACGAAACGAAAACCTGGAAGATGAAACATGGAAGGGTGTGCAGCATTTTTTATTATAAAAGGAATAAAAGAGTGCTTTCAAGGATGGATGTTTTTGTCCTAACGCTGCACTTACACACAGCATTATTGAGGCTCAGTTTACATGATACAAAATACACACTGAGGTGGGTGTACGCTGAGATCGCCGTACTGCACAAAATCGCACCCACCACCAAAATCAAATAAGAGAACACCTGGCTGACAACGATCATCTGCAATCAAGCATTCCTTTGATGTTAGCACTTGGTTTTTTTCAAAAAGAAAATAGCAGGCACATTTTGCAAAACAGCAACATCTAAAAGAGGGTGGGAGATGTTTTTACAGTTTTCCATCAGGGTGTTCAAAGCTATTTATGATCCAAAAGCTGAGCTGGATCTTGGTCTCCCATTAAGAAGTACAAACGCTGGAATTAGGAAAATGTTTTTCTCCTCTGAAGGAAAACATCCAAGGATGCATAGTTATAGTTTAAGGCAAGGGCTGACACACATTCAAGACTGAAGATCCTAAACATGTGTGCCCCCCCCCCAAATCTAAGCAAGTTCTGGCAAAGAATGCAACTTGTCTTCTTCTCCAACACCATAAGAACAGCAGGAATGAGAATCTAAACACCATCCAAAAAAGGAATGTGAAATTAAGCACAAGTTGGAGATCTAATTTCATTTAGGAAATCTCTTTTTGCAAAGAACAACAAACTCTGCAATACAGATGCCAATCCTTGTGGGGTTCCTGGGTGAATAGCAAGTGGAAAGTTGAATGTCTTCCCATCTCTAGCAGTGAAAGCCTAAACCACAAATTTTCTGCTTTTTCATTCTGGTATTTCCACTTAAGCAGCAGCTGCTAAAAAGCTACAGTTTAAACTTTTTTTGGATTGATTAAATGTATATATTTTCCATCTTCACTATCTACTCTGGAGGTTACATAAGTTCAGTCAAGAAAAAAAGGTAGATCTTGCCTCAAAAAATAATAATAGAATTGAGCTGGAAGGGACCTTGGAGGTCTTCTAGTCTAGCCCCCTGCTCAAGCAGGAGAACCTATACCATTTCAGACAAGTGACTGTCTGCTAGCCTCTTCTTAAAAACCTCCAGTGATGGAGCGCCCACAATTTTGGAAGGCAACTTTTGTTCCACTGGTTAATTGTCCTCACTGTGAGGAAGTTTCTCCTTAATTCCAGGTTGCTTCTCTCTTTGATTAGTTTCTAGCCATTGTTTCTTGTCCTGCCCTAGTACAGAGCACTGTCCGCATTTTACTTAAAACCCCAAAATGTTGGGGTTCATACAACATCCTCAGCCATGACTTGCTTTCATTAAGAAAAAAAAAATCCTTCTAAAAGCTCAGGGGGAATTGTTCCTAAGAAAGCCTGCCAACAATTGACACCCAAATCTCCTGTTATCACTCTGCAGATGTTAACAAGGTCTGTTTATCTTGTGGGCTGCTATTTGCATTCAGAAGGCATGTGCGTAATTCAAAGTGAAGTCACAACGAGTGAAGGTTGCACAGCCAAAAGTTAGATCGTAAATGGCCCTGAGATATCTGCAGAGTCTTCTGGTTCATTGCACTGGATTCATGTCACTGGGAAACCATGAAGTTAGAAACATCACCAGATATATACATATACACGCGCACACGCGTACACACACACACGTGTGTGTGTGTGTGTTAATAAGAGCCTCAGGGAATTCAGGAAGCCAAAAGAGAGCAAATCTCACTCCCTTCTAGCACTGATGTTACCTAGTTAGGTGATAAAACGTCTGCCAGAAAACAAGCTCAGAGACTCCCAAGGACTTCGTAGAGCAAAAACTGTAAGTGGATTGCTCTCCACGAAAGCTTAGTTCTGTTACAAGATTGGAAAACAACTAGCTTCTGGAAAACAACAGTATCTCCTGCTAGAATTGACTACAGTCCTATAGGCCAGCGTTTCCCAACCTTAGGAACTTGAAGATGCGTGGACTTCAACTCCCAGAATTCCCCAGCCAGCATAGCTGGCTGGGGAATTCTGGGAGTTGAAGTCCACGCATCTTCAAGTTCCTAAGGTTGGAAAACGCTGCTATAGGCAGCTATAGGCCCTGGGTCCGGTGTCAACTGTAAATTCCAAATGCTGAAACGTACACAAAATGTTAGGTTCACCAAATAGAGAATCTGAGCAGCAGAGCAAGAAATAAAAGCAAGCTTTTCTCGGTGGAACTTGTTTTTCATGTTTGTATTCTTCCGTGTTCTTGTAAATACATTAATTGCTAGTTTGGGATATTTCAGTCTCATTTTACACTGACGCACAATTCTGAGAGTGTAGATGCTCTAAGGGAGGGACAGCCTAAACCAGGGGTAGGCAACCTTGGCTCTTTTACGACTCGCGGACTTCAACTCCCAGAATTCCTGAGCCAGCTATGCTACCCCTGGCTTAGCCTGAGGGACAAATCCAACTGACAGCGAGACCAAAACCCCTTGGGATGACCATGGTTAATAAATACCAAGAGACTGCCTTTCAGAAATAATCCATGCCCTGAAAGACTGCCGAGGGAACAGTTCTAAGGCTTCAAGAATGATTGCTGATCAATCTTAAGAATCCTGGATTAGGTGATCCAGTTTAGAACAAAACGCACAGCCAAGTTAATTGTCCGGGCGCATAAAGGTCAAGACAAGCATCACAAGACTGAAGCCCTAAGTCAACTCAAGAGAATTAAAGTCAACTCTCTCTCAAACAGTGCTGGGCCAATAATCAGGAGTCTTAAAACCCAGCAGCTGGGAATTCACATGGCTGAATACTCCTTTATCAGTATGCACAAGTCCTTCAAACATGGAAGTCCATAAGCCAAGGTGAAGGGGTCAGAGTCCCGTTAACTAACAGGGAGAGTGGGGAAATCTCTAGCTCAGCCAATAGGTCAGGTAACAGCAGAGTGGCAAGCATAGGAAATGAACTGAACTAAGTCCAGTTCCTGAGGCATTTACAGGCAGTCCATAACTTACAACCACAATTGGGACTGGACCCTCTGTTGCTAAGTGAGGCAGTCATCCAGTGAGTCACGACTGATTTTATGACATTGTTGACATAGTAATAGCAATTGCTCTTATATGCCGCTTAAGTATATAAGAGGGCTTTACAGCTCTCTCAAAGCCAGGGGGTCTTCAAACTTGGCCCTTTTATGACTTGTGGACTTCAACTCCTGGCTGAGGAATTCTGGGAGTTGAAGTCCACAAGTCATAAAAGGGCCAAGTTTGAAGACCCCTGCTCTAAGCAGTTTACGGAGTCAGCCTCTTGCCCCTCCCCCCAACAATCTGGGCACTCGTTTTACTGACCTTGGCAGGATGGAAGGCTAAGTCAACCCTGAGCCCATCAGGATCGAACTCCTGGCAGTGAGCAGAATTAGCCTGAAATACTACATTCTAACCACTGGGAGGGAGGGAGGGAGGGAGGGAGGGAGGGAGGGAGGGAGGGAAGGAAGGAAGGAAGGAAGGAAGGAAGGAAGGAAGGCAAAATAGCAATGACTATTAAACAAATGGTCATAAGTCAGGGACTGCCTGCACCATGCTGCGTTCACAAATATTATTAACTGTTATATGACTCCTCTGGTTTTGATATATGTTGTGTGAATGGAGCCAGCTGGGGCTTAGGCTGGACCGTGGTATACCATGATGGAGGCACTTAGAGAGGAATAAATTCGCTGGGGAGACTAATGCTGGCTTATTACTTTTTCAACTTGGTGCCCTGCAGATGTGTAGATGGCCACTGTCTTATGGAAACTGACTTCCAATATTATCTGCAAGGGTACCAAACTATCTGGGTAATCTTCTAGAAGATAAAAGATTGTAAATAAACTCCTATTAATGGTTTAAAAAGCTACAGACAGGTTCCAAGGTTCTCGGTGAACCGCAACTTATCTGACTTTAAAGGTGCTTTTAAAGGTTACAACCAGCACCTTCAACCAGGGTTGAGAAAAATTAATTATTTCTTAAAAACAAAACAAAAACCTTTTAAAACCGTCTCCCATTAACACAGCCAAGCCAAAAACACTTAAAGGCAAAAACCCCAGGTGGGGATGAAGTGCCCCCCTCCTCCCCAAGTTTAACTTTTTACTGAAACAAGATCTAAAGTAAAAAGTAAGTTATCCATTGTTACATAAGGCTGAGGAACCTAGGGTTGCATCAGAAGGAAAAGCAAATATCCTACGAAATATGCAACTACATTCTTTTGCAAGTATCTGATACAGACAAATGGGAGGTGGCTGTTTGCTTTTCTCCAGGTGTTTGTTCTCAAGGAACGAGTCCTGCGTAATTGCCTAGCAGAAATATTAGGTAAAGGTAAAGGTTCCCCCGCACATGCGTGCTAGTCGTTTCCGACTCTAGGGGCCGGTGCTCATCTCCGTTTCAAAGCCGAAGAGCCAGCGCTTGTCTGAGGACGTCTCCGTGGTCATGTGGCCGGCATGACTAGACGCCAAAGGCGCACGGAACGCTGTTACCTTCCCACCGTAGTGGTCCCTATTTTTCTACTTGCATTTTTACGTGCTTTCGAACTGCTAGGTTGGCAGAAGCTGGGACGCGTAACAGGCGCTCACTCTGTTACGCAAAAAAAACCCCACTCTATTACATGGCTGGAAAATCTATTTGAGTTCGTTACCTCTTTTCATTTACTCATACCTCTTCTTCTTTGCTACTCTATCATCAAGTTCCAATTCAAAAAGCATTTCCAAAGCAAAACAGGTATCTCCCCTAAAATAATGCCTGAAAATTAAAGGGGAGAAGTTAAGAGTTCCTTGCTTATTTGACCAACCAAGCAGCAAGTACAGACACAAGGAAAAACAAGGCACAAGTAGTTTTCCACTTACTAGCACAACTTGAGCCCAAAATTTCCATTGCTAAACATGACAGTTAAGTGACTTTTGTCCCATTTCTGGCCACAATTGATAGGTAAATCATTGAAGTTAAGTTAGTAAGGCGGTTTTGTGTAGGAAATCTGACGCCACCATTGACTTTATTTGTCAGAAGGTCACAAAAGGTGACCATATGACTCCGGGACACTGCAACCGCCATAAATACGAGTCAGTTGTCAAGCATCTGAATTTTGATCACAATACGGGATGCTGCAACGGTCATAAATGCGAGAAACAAGTCAGCTTTTTCAGTGCCGTTGTTAAGTTTGAACCATCACTAAATGAATGGCAGTGAGTCCAGGATTACACCTGTTCTCAGTTACAGATGAAGCTCACTAGCAGAATCCTTGCCTAAGATCTGGAATCCCTAAGGCAGGGGTCTTCAAACTTGGCCCTTTTATGACTTGTGGACTTCTGGCTGAGGAATTCTGGGAATTGAAATCCAGAAGTCATAAAAGGGCCAGGTTTGAAGACCCCTGCCCTAAGGTGGTGCTGGGAGGGATGGGTCCAAGCAGACTACTCTGCTTAACACTCTGAGTCAGGGGTCTCCAAACTTGACAACTTTTATGACTTGTGGACTTCAACTTCCACAATTCTTCTGCCATGCAGGCTGGGGAATTCTGAGAGTTGAAGTCCACAAGTCTTAACAGTTGCCAGGTTTGGAGACCCCTAGCTCCAGATTAAAAAAGGGATTAAAAAAGTGGGTTAGGACGCTGAGCTTGTCATCAGAAGGTCGGCAGTTTGGTGGGTCGAATCCCGAGTGCCGCTTAACAGAGTGAGCGCCTGTTACTCGTCCCAGCTTCTGCCAACCTAGCAGTTCGAAAGCACGTAAAAATGCAAGTAGAAAAATAGGGACCACTACGGTGGGAAGGTAACAGCGTTCCGTGCGCCTTTGGCGTCTAGTCATGCCGGCCACATGACCAGGAGACGTCCTCGGACAAGCGCTGGCTCTTTGGCTTTGAAACGGAGATGAGCTAGCACGCATGTGCGGGGGAACCTTTACCTTTTAGCTCCAGATTGGAAGCCACAGAGAGCAGGCTCCCCCATCCCCCTTAATCCATGCAAGGAAAGCAACAATGGGCTCTTTCCAAGGGTGTGGGGGGGGAGGCAAGATTTTTGAACGCAAAGAGGGGGAAGGGACCTTAGTCCCAAGCAGGACAGTAGCAGGCAGGGCCCGGGAAGAACCGCTTAAGCGACTCGGTCCCCGGTCCATCAGGAGCCTATCCGGCGAGGTTAGCGCGTCCCCCGGCTTGCCTCCCCCTCCTTCGCCGCAGGCTGGCTGATTCTCCGGCCGGCCAGCCTCGCTTGCCCCAATCAAGAGCCGCAGCGGCGGAGGAGTGGCTCAGGGGGCGTCGGCCAGGATGACACTCGGGCTCTTCCCCCACGCGTTGCACATCTGGGAGGGGGGGCGACAAGTCGGGGTCCTGCGGGTGTCGCCCACCGCTCAGGACGGAGATCGGAGCCCAGCCGCCTCCGGACGGCGCCAGGTTTGGGGAAAGGCCGTTTCCAAGCATCCAAAAGGGCCGAGGCGCGCGGCTACTACGCTTTGCAAGCTGCGGTCGTGTGAACGCGGTCGGGCGGGTGGGGTGGGGTGGTTTCGTTCCAGCAACCCGGGTTAGCGCCACGTGCAAACAACCAGCAACATCCCCCCCCATATAACGGAAACCTTATCCGGAACCCCCAACCTCCCAAATTAGAGCCCAACCCCATGATTGAGTCCCTACACCCCCCCCCACCCCCCCCAACTACTACCTTCCGCAGTTCTTTCTCGATCTCGCCCGCTTTCAAGACGATGGGCCCCCGCACGGCGTACTCCACCGCCTTGACCTGCGGGTTCATGGATTCCAACGTGAGGATCTTCTCGCGAGGCGCCTTCTCCTTCAGCTGTAGCGCGGGGGCTTCGGCGGCGGCGCTGCTCCAGCCGGCCAGCCCCGGCCGGGCCGCCAGCTCCGTCTCCATCGGCGGCTGGGCGACCCCCAGCGGGGCCTCGAGCGGCCGGCGGCGGCGCGGCTCTTTGCCGGTGGCCAGCCGGGCTAGGAAGCGCACGGCCTCGGCTCGGCGCGAAGGGAGGCGAGGGGCGGCGGCGGCGGCGACGGCTTCCCTGCTCAGCCCCGACAAGCGGTGCATGGCGCCTTTGGAGAAGGAGACAAAAGGGAGAAGACGATTACCATCCTGCCCTGATGCTGTTACCTAGTTGGGTGGTGAAACGTCTGCCAGCAATCAGCCCAGCTCAGGAAGCATCAAAAGATCCCTCATTTCGGCCGACTGCCAGGGAGGCTCAAGGTGGACTCAACCTGCCATTCTTCGCAGGACGGTAAGACGAGGACCAGGTTGCTGGGGAGAGAGACGGGGGGGGGGGAGAGCAAGAGGCTGGCTCTGTACACCGCTTAGAGAGGGGCTTGTAAAGCGCTGTGAAGCGGCACCTAAGTCTCTACCTGCTATTTATGACTAGTTCAACCCTGAGCTGCAAAGATTCTCCTTTAGCGGAGAAGATTAAACCGAGAGGGAGGGGTCGGGGGGAGGAAAGGAGAAAAGACCCGACCCCGCCAGCCCTGCAAAGGCGCTCCCCGCCCCGCATCTCACCCGCACCAGCGCCCTGCGAGAAGCAGAGGAGATGGCCCGTTTGCAAAAGAGCGAGCGAGCGAGCGGCTCCTATGCCTCTTCCAGCGCCGGCTCCTCCGCTTGCAAAAGAAAAAGGAAAAAAAAAAAGGGAGGCTGGGGGGGGGGTCAGAGGCGGCGCCCCACCGAGCTCTCCTCTCCAATGAGCCACCGGCCTGGCTGCCTTTGCAACGAAGCCGGCTCTGAGAAAGCCCCTCGGCCTCCGCCACGCCTGCCGGACTCGGAGCCGGGAGCCGCCCAGCCGGCCAGCCCTCGCAAGCAGCTGGCCGCGGGGATTGCGCCAGCCGTGGAGCGCTGCCTGATGGGGCTTGTAGTTGCCCGGGGCCGCCGTTGCAGGAGAGGGGAGGGAGGAAACTACTGCTCCCAGGATGCTCCCCGAGCAAGGGTGACGCGTGTCTTGGCTCCGGGGAGGGGGTGGTGGGGGAGTGGGTGTGCGGAAGCCAGAGGGGGAAACAGACGGTGGGAGGTCTGCTCCTTTTCCCCTAAAGCGACCCCCCCTCCCAACGGAGCCAGTCATTTAATGAACAAAGGGGGGGAAAAAGAAAAGCGGTTTTGCATGTGAAAAGATGTTTCCTGAACGTTGCAAGGCTGCACAGCCAAAGAAGATACGCCGAGCGCAACCGTAGCGGAAGAGAATTAGTTTGGTGGAAACGCTGCAGAAGGAAATCCGGACTTTGCGGATTTCCAAGGAAGGATTTGAGGTTGCGATCCTCGCAAGGTTTTCTTAGGCGTCGGCCGTAAAGGTATCAGCTAAGTTTTAGTTTAACGAGCCAGCAGTGTGCAGCAACAGCGGCAGCAGCCAAATAAAGCTAATTCAATCCTGGGTTGTATAAACAGGCATAGAATCGAGATCACGCCAAGTACTAATAGCCCTTTGTAAAACCTTAGTAAGGCCACACCTGGTAATATTTTGCTCACCATGCTACATAAAAGATAGTGAGACTTTAGGAAAAGTTCAGAGAAGAGCGACTAAAATGATCAAAGGCTTGGAGGCAAACGGATGAAGGAGGGCTGCAGGACTGGGTTGGCTAGTCTAAAGAAAAGAAGAAATAGGGGAGACATGATAGCAGTATTCCAGTATTTGAGGGGCTGACACAAAGAAGAGGGGGTCAAACTATTCTCCAAAGCACCCGAAGGCAGGACAAGAAACAATGGTTGGAAACTGACCAAAGAGAGAAGCAACCTGGAATTAAGGAGAAACTTCCTAACAGTAAGGACAATTAACCACTGGAACAGCTTGCCTTCAGAAATTGTGGCCGCTCCATCACTGGTGGTTTTTAAGAAGAGACTAGACAGTCCCTTGTCTGAAATGGTATAGGATCTCCTGCTTGAGCAAGGGGTTGGACTAGAAGACCTCCAAGGTCCCTTCCAGATTTCTCTTCTCTCTTCTCTCTTCTCTCTTCTCTCTTCTCTCTTCTCTTCTCTTCTCTTCTCTTCTCTTCTCTTCTCTTCTCTTCTCTTCTCTTCTCTTCTCTTCGTTTTAGTCTACTTTAATCCAGCCCTGAAACATACAGGGTGGATGATTTAGTATTTCTGAGATAATTTGGCAAATTGGTTCAGTTGACCACAAGTAGATACATTATGCAAACATAGCTGTAGTAAGTCGTGATTCGTCTTAATCATGCTTCCTTGACTAATAAGGAAGAATTAAGGGGCCGTGTGAGTTGTCCCTAAAGATAAAAGAAACAGTCTTCAGGGGTCTGCAAATGAAAATATTCTTCGAGGCTTAGTGTTTTTCTGCTGAAGTGACCAACTTTCTCATGGAAAATAACCAGTTTCAATGAACAACCTGGATACATTTATCTTAGTAGTTCTGTTTGCACAAATGTTGATCCAGGGTTAACTTATCTTGGTTACTAGACTGACGCAGTTTTCTGGATTCATCTGACATTAAACCATAAACTAACCATATTTGACAGGAGAAGCTAGGCCCGAAATGTGGCCCTCTAGTTTGTGGCTGGGTTGAAACGCAGAGGAGGGTGATTTATTGCCGCAAAAGCAAATAAAGGATTTTGCACCACTGAAGAAGATAAACTAAGGCTAGGGGTGATTTATTGCCCCAAAAGCAAATAATGAAGAATTTTGCACTGCTTAAAAGATAAACTAAGGTTAGTGTTTGCAAAACACACCCACTGTTTCACTGGGTGAGTGATGCGTTATTCCAGCAAAGGAATGTATTGATGTATACACACATGGTGAGGTTGGGGGGGGGGGAAAGCTCTGCTCTAGGAAAAAGTAAACAAAAATAAATGTGAGACATTAAAAGCCCCTTACAATTTTTTTCACTGTTTCTGTGAAATGATGTGATTTGGTCTGTCAAGGAAGGAAACAAAAGGTAGAAGAAGCCTACTCTTCATAAGCCAGATTCAACTTAACAACAGTGTTCCTAATTTAACAACTGCAGAGATTCGCTTAACAATTGTGGCAAGAAAAGTCGTAAAGTGGGGCAAAACACACTTAACAAATTTCTCACTTAACAACATAAATTTTGGGCTCAGTTGTGGTGGTATGTTGAGGATACCTGAACTTTACATTATTTAGAAAAGGTGTGCGTGTGTGTATTTATTTTAAAGATTTGTGTGCCTCCTGTCTTAACTCTGGGCAGTTCACAACAGCAGTAAAACCACTAACTATAAAATATAACCATCAAGCAAACAAACAAACAAAAATCCGCAAAACAATAAAAAATTTGGGGCTTTCATCATCCCCTTTAGGATGCCCGTCAAGAACCTTGTTTCCATCCAATAGCCTTTATTGATTTAAAATGTGTTGCTGAATATGTTGTTACACAGCCTCCCATGTAACCATCTCTAGAGGTTATTAAAAATGAAATGATTGAACTGTAACAATAAAAATACCGTGGCATTAAAATACACAGCTGCTCTGGGAAGGGGAGAATGAAAACAAAGAGTATCACATTCAAACAGGAAGATCTGTGGCATCGTTGCCTTTTCTTTTTCCGGTTATGTGATATACAAAACCCCAGTCACATCGGCCGGCAGCATGATGTGATTGCAAAAAAATAGAAATGCTTTAAATTGCATCACCAAAAGAGTCATTTCCTAATCCCAGGAAGGAATTTTATTATTTTGACCAGGTTCCATTTCAAGCCTTACGTTCAGATACTTTTGGGATCCCTGTGCTGGGGCGGAGACCTAGAGAAACAGCCGTGAAGCAAATATTCAGAAACTGTTATGCAGCAAAAGGAGAGAAGCATATCTTAAGTCCTGCGAAGGGAAGTAGTATTCAGAAAAGATTCAGGCTGCTGCTCCCTGATCATGTGGTGTATGAAAAGGAGGAAAGGAATGTAACCTGTGAATAAGACTTGGTTTCCATATCACACTAGACTTTTCTTTTTTTTTTTCTTTTTCCACACAGTCAAGATGCCACATTTGATTTGATCTCAAGACAGTTCTCGTCCTCTTGGGAACTGATTTCCTGATTTGTTCTATCAGGACAGCTGACCAATGCATTGGACTCTTATGACCTAAAATTCATATCCTGGAATTAGATCCTGGACTTTCCTTGTGTTTTATTATTTTTATGTGTTTGTCAGACTAATCAATTAATAAACTATAACCAATAAATCGATATATTATGATATAAATAGCCTCAGTTTCTGAAATTCTATAATGTACTTAGAACACAGGCCAAGATTGTGGGAAGTGACCATAAAATTATCACCGGTCAAGTGTTTGCTATGATGCCTGATGCAATTCAGATAAATATCCTGCTCTTTGTTAATACTAAGCTTGGTTAAGGCCCAGTAGCCATACTTGGAGAAAATAATCAAAGCTAGCTCTTGGTGTCATATGCTTATCAGGGCATAGTTCAAAGACAATTCTCACGAAACTCAGAAGCCTCGTGTTCAAAGTACAACAATGTGCACCCAACTATGTAATCAATATTTGGTTGATGACTAACATAGTTTCCCAAACACAAAAAACCATCATATGCATTGTTTAGCTTTGTTTGAAACCTGTTAGATTAATCTGGTTATTTTTACTTGGTTTATAACGTAGTGCAAAAGATGAACCCAACTGATTTTGTTTTGTCCAGGAAATTGTCTTTAAGTAAAAAAATTAAACACCCTAGTGTGATGTGGGAACCAAGTCTTATTCACACAATACTCTTAAACCAGAAAAAGGCAGACCTTGTTTTAGATTAGGTACAACCCAAAAGATGTAATAGTTAGGAAATATTGGTAGTGCATTTATAATATACTGGTTCATCTTAATATATATTTTGCTTTATATTTTCATGTATGTTGTAGATTAGAATATATTTCTGTTAGCTCAGTGAAACAATGTTTAAAATAGAAACCTTTGTTGATCCAGGAAGCAAATGTTGTTAATTAAGCTAAATGTTTGGTAACAATTTGCCATTTTTCCATTTGTAACATGTTGGGCTGCTTATTTCATTTTGCTTTATACATTTCTTCCCCTGGAAAACACAGTGGTATATATTGAAGTATTTAACATGCTTAAACAACAATCCATCTGAAGAGAGTTTAATTTTTTTTAAAATGTCAGCCTTACATACCTAAGATCACAAACAGGCCCAGTCAGGTTTTTATATTATTCTTATTCTGGAATCAAACCCCCACTTTTCATGTTTGTACAATTTAGCTCAATGATTTTGGCAACAGTTCCAGTTAAAACAAAGGCAGCGTTTCTATGCAAGGCATGCAAGAAAAATACTTGGATGGCATGTGGAAACTTGCATTTAGTTCAGTCCGATGGAAGAGAAGCTGATACAGGAGATAGGTTTTATCTCTCACACACAAAGTTTAATTATATTAGTAATTGGATTTACCATTATTCAATCATTGATCAATTATATACCATCAAGTGGGAGCTAACGCTTAGCATTTTAGCTTGGTGATTACTAGACTGACTCTATATTTTGGATTCATCTGACATTAAAGCATAAACTAACCATATTTGACAAGAGAAGCTAGGCTAAAATGCCGTCCAGTTTGTGGTCTTGCCCAGCTGGTGATTTATTGCCACAAACACAAATTTCTTGACTGCTGATTTTTTTTTACCATTGGCAGAAATTACTCTATCAGTACAGGCAGTCCTCAATTTACAGCCACAATTGAGCCCAAAATTTCTGTTGCTAAGTGAGACATTTGAGATTTTTTTGCCCTATTTTACGACCTTTCTTGCCACAGTTGTTAAGTGAACACTGTAGTTGTTAAGTTGGTGACACGATTTTTGTTGTTGTTTGTTATTGTTTTATCATAGGGTGACACCATTGTTAAGTGACTCTGGCTTCCCCATTCACTTTGCTTGTCAGAAGGTCACAAAAGAGAATCACATGACCTCGGGACACTGCAACCGTCATAAGTATGAGTCAGTTGCCAAGCATCTGAATTTGGATCATGTGACCCTGGGGATGCTGCAATGATTGCAATGTGAAAAATGGTCATAACTTCCTTTTTTCAGTGCTGCTATAGCTTTGATTGGTCAGTAAACAAACTCTTGTTGAGGACAATTTGTATCTTCACTGACAGTTCTAAGGCTGGTGGCTATGTAGTGCCTATTTTTGTTACTTTAGTCTTTATAATTTTAGTCCCTTTTTTCCCCACTAAGCTCTGGGACTTATTACTAGAGTTTGGAAATGAATTGGGAAAATGAAACAAAACATGTTATGACTTAACATGAGGTAGAATTCCAAAATTGAGAGTAACTCTGATAATCAATCGAGTATCTCCACTCTTCATGTTACTGATGTCGATAGGAGCTGTAACCGAACATATCTGCTAGATTAAAGACAGATGTAGCAATAATTCTATTATTGGACGACATTAGAAACAGTTGTTAAAACGCTTATGTCTTTTTAGTTTAAGCATTTCTTTGTCATTCCTGCAATATTGGTTTTTTTATTGAGAAAACTATACTTAAAATATATGGAAGGAAGGAGGGAATCAAATGACAATGTTGATCCAGAATTTTTCAACCACAAAGAAGACCTGTTGGAGACATTCTAGTGTATAAGATAGAAAGTTAAAATGATGCCCTATTTGCATAAAACCAGAATGAAAATTTTAAGTGATTGTGATACTTTAATGTTGCTGAAATCTGTGTTAAATGGCAATTAGCTTCCAAAACTGGTTTCCAGACATCCACGGATAGACAGAGTTGGAAGTGATGTAATATTATTAACCTGTCTGTGAACTGGCTAAAACAATATCCATTATGAAATGAATACCGTATATGAGTATTTATGGAAAGCAAAGGAGAAAATTAAGGTTAAAGGTTATGATCCTGTTAAGCATAAATCATTGATATTGTGAAACAGAAACAGACTAATAAATTGGCTGTTCCCAACAGATATGAATGGATCAATGGATCTATTTAAGGAAAAAAATGCTAATGTGATTTATAGGATTTTTATTTCATGTATATGTAATTAATCATGGGAAAACCTTGTAAGAAATGCATTAACTGGGACTAAGAGGAAAGATGTATAACCTTCATGTATTTATTCTTGGCTTATTCATTGTAAATATCTCTGCCTCTATTTTTATTCCTTGTGGTTTGGTAGCATCTTAATTCTGGGAGTTTGTATTTGATACAAACGGTAATATTTTCAAATTCAGTTATGTTTTATTTACATTTTTTACCTCTGCCCCAAAGTTTTCAGCAATCTGTGAATTTCCTTCATATTTGCCAATTACAAACATGCATTTTTATAAAGAGCTGGAAAGAGAGTTAATATGAAAAAGTTACTATCCTTGAGTAACACTGTACTTGTTTTCACAGCGTAGAAAACTGTCAGAGTAGAGACTCCTCTCCTTTAAAGACTTTGGGGGGAAAAAACCTGAACTCTTGAAGCACATACAGCATTTGTATGTGGGGAGTGGTGCAGAAAAAGGCAAGATTAAACTTGTTTTAACAGACATTTTTTCTTTGGAATGTTCTGCTCACTTCAGTGAAGCAATTCAGATCTGTGAACATCCAGCCACATCATTTGATGGGGCAAATTAATGTGCTAAGTATTCTGGCTCAGGGTGATAACAGCAAACATGGGACAAAATGATGGATGAGCTTATATGTGAAACCTATGTTTATATTTATAACTTCTTGTTTATAAATGCCTATATTCTGAGTTATTGATACATTCATAAAGTAAAATGCCTGCTCTAGGTTTTAGTTGTTGGTATCTTTGGTCCTATGCTGACCCCCATGGGGAGGTCTGCAAGATATGGTCAAAAAAGTCAAGATGGTAGCCATGACGGTTTAATTGAAGCTCCACCCACATGCAAGATTTATGAAAAACAACTGGCACTTCTATTGCAGGCACCATCCTGACTTTTTAATCCCATCCTGGGGACACCCCCATAATCTATAGGCAATTCTTGGCCAATATTTTATCTTGATGTTGATGCTAATGTCTGAAGCCAAGCCACCCAGAGCTGCTTTAGATAAAGAGATGGGAGGTATATAAACTGAATAATTTTTTTTAAAAGAAAGGAGTATTGTAGGACTGAGCAGGATCCGAAACCAGTTGACTTGAGATATTTATAAAAGACTTGAAGTCTGCCAACTAGTTAATCTTGTAGGTGAATTGGCCAGATCTAAATGCATAAGTAAAGATTAGAGATATTTTTTTAAATAATAGAGACATTTGCATAATGTCTTTGCACTAGATCTAGTAAGGAACAGGTTAAGTCTCTTGACAGGAACCAAAATAGTGTATTCTGTTATGATGTCTCTCCCTTCCAAGTCACTCTTAGATCATATGAATCTTGAGAAAACTTTTCCAACATTGCTTTGAGCTTGTGTATGTGGGTAAATGTATGTTTCTTTGTCAGCTTTGAATTTGTGTATGTGGGTATATGCGTGACTTTTTGTCATGTTTATGTAGTGTGTATTGGAGGTGGTTACCCTTTGAGAGCTGAATGCAATGAAATTTCATTTTAACATGTGCTGATTAGTGTACATTTAAAGTGACAATAAAGTTATTTTATTCTAACTTGGTTTGCTAAGTTTTGCATTTCACAACATTTTTAGCTTGCTTTTGATTGATGTTGGCAGTGTCTTGTTTTCATGCAGTTACTGTGTCTGCAAACCCATTTGGCTTGGTTTAAGACTCCTTGCCCTGAAGATGGATTCATTCCTGAGCCAGGTGCAACGTGTTGTGTGAACACTCTGCTTCTAGCCTGGGGTTTGGGGCATGGGGCACGGAGCTTTGCTGAAAAACAGGGCTGCTCAGCTAAGCGACTTGAAGATAGAGGGACTTCAATTCCCAGAATTCCTCACCCAGCATGGCTGTTTAGAGAATTCTGGGAATTGAAGCCCATCCATCTTTCAGCACCACTTGACTTAGGACATATTTTTCTTCAGTGCTCTTAGGAATCAAAATGTGATGAATTTTGCCTATGATAACCCTAACTGGACAACAGCAGTCCCGAGGTACACCGGAACCTATTTATCTTTGAGAAATTATTAGAGAATTTATGGCGGCGCCCCTTTCCTTCAGGAGAATCCCCTGAGGAGATTTTTTTCCCTCCTCTTTTCCCCCTTCTTAAACGTTACTGGGGCAACTGGCCCGCCCCGCCCCTTCCCGGCGTCCATATCCCTTTAGCCAATCCCGGCGCTTATTATTTTTTTTTTTTAAATATTCAGCCTTAGTTTAAACCACGCCCCGGGCTCGCACGCTCCTTCGCTCGCGGACTAGAGGGGGCGCGGCTTGGCTTCCCCAACGGTTTCGGGTTTCTATTCGGCCTTTGAAAAAAAAAAAAACCGATCCCGAGACGGGATCAACGTACGCATGCGCGTTCCCTTCGTTGGCGGAGGGAGGCGTGCGTGTGTATGGGGGGGCGTTGGAAATAAGAGAAAGGAGACGGGTGATGGGAGTAAAGGAGGGGGGGGCGCTCTCGAGCGGCTGCTTTCTATTGGCTGCCGCGGGCGCGAGGGCCGCGTTCCAGGGAGGTGGGCGGGGCGGGCGAGCTCGCGCGCGCTCGGCTGCCGCTCTTCGCCTTCAGTCGGCGCGCCGCCACGGAGCTGGGCGGAAGCATGTCTGCCGGCCGGGCCAAAAAAGTGAAGATGGCCACCAAATCGTGCCCCGAGTGCGACCAGCAGGTGAGAGCCGCAGCGTTGTCCCGGCTCAGGGAAGCCGGCTGCCCAGGCGCTGCCGCTTCTCCCTTCCCCGCGGCTTTGGCCATCCTCCTGCCCGGGCAGCACACCTTGTCTCGTGCAGGTGTGTTGCCCGCGTGGTCTGGGCAGGTGGTGTGGAGAGGGGGAGGATGCCCGCTTCTTTTGCACCCCAGCCTGGGCGCTTATGGCTCGGCTCCCTTCTGTGAATACCTTGCCCAAAGCACTGCTTTCTGCCCTCCTCTTGCAAAGGCAGCCCACCTTCCACAGGTAAACGGCTGGCGCATGCAAAGCTGGGAGGCAAAGCCGAGTCAGGTTAAGCACAGGCTTTAAATCAGATTTTATTTTTTTATTATTATTTTTTTGACAGCTGGATGTTCTGGAAAAAGCTTAGCCCTTCCTGGCCCAGGCTTGTTAAGAGAGCTGGAGCACCTCTGGCATGCGCTGGGTTGGAGAAAGGTGCAAATCAATTGCCCTGGTTTTCAAGCCCTGCTCTGTAGTGTTTTGCAGAGTTTGGGGCAGAATAAATTTCTGGATAAAGGCCTCAGTGATGATCCCTCTAGGTGTGATCTAGAAAAAAAGGGGAAAAGGCTGCAAATGCCTGGGTGACATTAATTCTCCTTGATGGGTACTGTAAAAGGAGGACTTGCTTCCTAGGGAAATTATTTGCATGCTGATTTAGAAATTGCCCGTTGCATTAAGATTTGCATACAGGGCAGGAATTAGAAAATTGCTAGAGTAGCTGACAGTACGGTTTTAGACCAACTAAGGGCAGAGAGTCTTAAATATAGTTTTGCTTTTTGCGTTATTACCTTGCTTCCTGTAAATGTCCTCCCCAACCATGTTTTGTGGTATTAATGAGCTTTAGATCTGTTACCATCCCTGGAACAAAAATATGTCAGTTTTACAGTTATCAGCCTACTGTTAATGCATTGAGCTGGGAGGAAATCCCTTTTGTTTATACTGCTTTATGCAGATAAGCAATCTTCTGGTTTACCAGTTAGAGGCTGTTTTATTTAAAGCTTATATATGTTTTTAATCTGTGATCCACAAAAGCAAACTCAAGGTTTTATTTGTCGTGAAACAATGCAGAAAGGCATTTTGAGGAAATGAGAGTGCTGGAAAAATAGTTCTAATGAATCATTCTATGTACTTTTGTTTTAGTATAAGTAAATACTTGATGAGAGCCAGCTTGGTGTAATTGTTAAGGCATCTGGCTATAAACCAGTGGGCACAAAGCCACTTGGGTGACCTTGGGCCAGTCACTTCCTCCTAGCCCTAGGAAGGAGGCAATGGCAAACCACCTCTAAAAATCATGCCAAGAAAATGGCCGAGACTTTTCCAACCGGTCCCCAGAAATCAACACAAAAAAGTATCTCTTTTTTGATGTTTAAAATGACACAGTTCTTTATTTTGATCTTTTAAAAGTAGGTTTATAAAACTTGGGAAGCTACTATGTAGCCAACCTAGTAAGAGTTTGACATTTTTATCTTTGTTTAAAAATATAATACAGCAACAGCTTCAGCTGAATAGTGTGATGTCCATGCATCTATATCAGCGGGTCTTCAAACTTGGCCCTTTTATGACTTGTGGACTTCAACTCCCAGAATTCCTCAGCCAGGCTGGAATTCTGGGAGTTGAAGTCCACAAGTCATAAAAGGGCCAAGTTTGAAGACCCCTCATCTATATTCTGTATTTCTATTTCCTCTTGCCATCAGGTTAGCTGATGGAGGGGGTGGGGGGTAGAGTACTTCAGTAAATAAGCCTTGATACTGCTGTGAGATTTTTCCAGCTGTTTTTTCTGTCCTTAATGGTTTTCCACGATAGGAGAAAAAAAAGATAGACAAAACCTTGTGAGAATTCAGGGTAGTTTTATATGGCAGATGATACAATATCTGGGCTGCCCTAAAATTCTGAGAACAAGGCTGTGCAAGCATAATACAAGGTAGTCCTCGACATACGACCACAATTGAGCCCCAAACTTCTGTTGTTAAGTGAGACATTTGTTAAGTGAATTTTGCCCCACTTTTACGACCTTTTCTTGCCACAGTTGTTAAGGGAATCACTGAGGCTGTTAAGTGAGTAAGATGGTTGTTAAGCGAATCTGGCTGCCCCCATTGACGTTGCTTATCAGAAGGGGATTATGTGACACACACACACACCCCGGGATGCTGCAACTGTCATAAGTATGAGTCAGTTGTCCAGTGGCTGAATTTTGATCACTCAACCATAGGGATGCTGTGGTGGTATTAAGTGTGACAAATGGTCACAAGCTAGTTGCTTTTTTCAGTGCCATTGTAACTTTGAGTGGTCACTAAATGAGCCGTTGCAGAATGAGGACTGCCCGTAGAAGCAGCTTCCTTTGGAAGCATCTTAGGTGTATTTGTGTTAATGGGGCAGCGTGATTGCAACATTTCTTTCCTAAAAGTTGGGTTGGCTGCCAGCATAGGTTGAATTTGAGTTTCAGCTGTTTGTGCCTTTTTACTGTTTGTGTTGTTTTTGTTTTGATATGCATGAGCTATTTGCTAAAGCTAGGCCCTCTTAAGCTCTTTCAGCTCTAGACTTCATCTAACAAGTTAATTTATTTTGTGTGTAAGTATTTCTACAGTGGCAGAATTTCTGGTAAGTTGGATGCTTTGTTGGAAATTCTGGGAAATTACAGCTCCTGGCAAGCCTGGAAACTGTAATTGTGAAATATTTGAAGGAAATTAGGTTGCCAGTGATGTAAAAACAAGAAATCTAACCCAGTGTTTGAATAGATAGATAGATAGATAGATAGATAGATAGATAGATAGATAGATCATAAAACAACAGCAACTGTATTGCAAACTTGTTTGCTGTGGTAAAGGTGAAGATTTTTTTGTACTTCAGGCACAACTGATCTGGTGTAACTTCTCGGTGTCGTGCGCTTTTTCTACCATATAGCAAATTATTCAGAAATTTCGGCTTTGATTAATGATGTGGTATTTCATGGCCCCTAAAGTCTCCGTTTTTGCTTATCCCCGTGAGAGGCTTTGCAGTTTAATTTGTTTTACAAGGCTCCTGCATCAAAAATGTTTATTTCTCATTCTGATTATAGTTGAACTTGAAACCTGATCCAGTCAGGCGCACTGAAATACTTCCCCTATGAGGGAAGATATTTGGAGTTGGAAAAAAAAAACTTTTATGTGGGGCTATATACCGGTAATCCTTTGCAGAGAGGAAATGGAAGGGAGAAACTTACTTCTGTAATAATGCTATCATGTGAGGAAATCCAATAAAGCTGAGTGCTTGGGAGACTCAGGCTAAATAAAGCGATATATTTCACTCATGGCATCATAGGCTGTGGCCTTTATTCTCCAAAGATACAATGATGGGTACCAATTGCAGCTTTAATAGGGAATTAAAATAAGGCTAAATGATTACAACTTACCCTATGACTAATAACCTCCTGACTTCCCACTTCCATGCACCAACAGTGATGATAAACAGCAATGAAAATATAATTTTTCCTTTAAGATCTCCCAATGCCAGACTGGGAAAAGTTAAAAATTATACACATATACTTACAATGTGCACATATTTGTGTAATTGTAAAACTGCTTTTTTTTTGCATTCTTGCCAGCTTGCTGCTTAATTATTCTACAGTGTGTTTGCTGTGTTTTGTTAATGGCCTAATGAAGAGCTAAAAACTGCACTGGGGAATCTAAAGGGCACCTTAAGATGAGGTGGAGATGATTGCTGTAATGTGCAATTTTTATTCTACGTGCAGCTTCATTTCTGCATTGGCGTCATCATTGGATAAGAGTGAAGCTGTTTTTATCACTGTCCTTTTAACAATTAGTAATACTGTGTGATGCGTAACATCCAATGCTATATATTGTTTCCCTTTAAAAAAATACTCTTATCTCTCTCCCCCCCATTTACTTAGTGTTGTTATTAGCATTTTTCAAAACATACAAAAATAAGTCATATCACTCTTTAAAAAAAAACAAACCCAAATTACAATTGATTAATACTTTATTAGAACCATCCAACATGTCAAAAAATGTTTTGGGGGTTTCCAGATGTTAAATGTAATGCAAAATGAAGGCAGGAGAAAAATTGGCAAAAAACTTCCAGGCCTGCCAGAACTACGGTACATCAGTCAAAGATTTAAGGTGGAGTCAGATTGCTGTTCTAGTGTGCTCTTCTAAGTGGCACCCAGGATTCAGTGCTAATGCTAACTTGGTCCAAATAAGTTTGATAAACAAAAATCAAGCCACACGAAGGCTTATTAATAAATAACATGGGTGAATTCAGCCAAAAAGTTCTGAAAAATTGGAGGCATACTCATTATATTGTGACACATTTTACTTGGACTATTACATAGTTCTCTGATGTTTAGTGATAAAAATACATTACCTTGTTAGGTTGTGTTTTTTTTTTGCACCCTTCCTGAAATATCATATCCTACACAATTCAGAGTATCAAAATACTGCAACACCTGAATTTTCTGTCCCAAAATCAGTCACCCTCCCTACAAATGCAGACCAGAATAATCTCTCATCTTGGAACAACATATTTCAACAAAGGCTGATCATCTTTACATCAAGGAATAACAGCCAACGCCACTGGACTTCATAGGAGGAAGAAACATGCCCTTGCTGATCAATTTAAGGTGTGAGATTTTGGAGCTCATGTGAAGTTGCAGTGACAGGGTGTGCTTGCATATGTACTAATCTTCAAGCTTGTGATACAGGAGAGCAAAGATTCATATATTCCCACCAAAATCAGAGAGCTTTTGTTCCTGAGAAAGCACAATTTGTATTGTTCTCATAAGATATTTACTTTTTTTTTTTTTTTGCTTTGCATGTGTATTTTTGTGATGTGTCTTCTTTTCTGCGTGGCTGTGTGTTTTGCAGACCTTTACCAAAGTTGATACGTTAAACTGGGCATGAAATAGTGTTTCAACCTAAACAAATTTGCCTTCTTTGGGGGTGTCTTGGATGATGACCAAAGAAAGCAAAATTGGAGAGCCTTCATTGTGGTATAAATGTGTCATGGAGGAGTTTTGTTTTATTTTAACCATTCCCCCCAAGGCCTTATTTTAGTGCTTTATAAGCTAATTCTTCTGAGCAGCTCATGCTGTTTTGGCCCACTGTTCTAAAAGCCTCAGAGGAGCTATTTATAGCTCTTGTGATGAAAACCTTTGGGGTGTTTTGTGTTTTTAATTTGTGAAATGTCCTATAATTGTTTCTTTTCTGAAACATCAGATCATAAGCAGCTCTACTGCTTAGGGAACCAGAATCAAAATATCGCTCCCAGGTCAGAGTAATTTTTAAGAAGGCCTGGGAGATGTTCAGTGTCAGATAAAAATAAATATATGAGCATTCTTTGTATTACATGAATATTAATATAAATTTCTTGGAATTGTACTGAACCACACCTTCAGAAAGAAGCCAGAAGCTGCTGTTAGACTATTTCTATATTTAATGTTAGTGTTATCTTATTCAGCAAAATAAAATCCTATGAAATAGGATTGTTCTTTAGCAAAAGAGACTGGAAATGTAAAAAGGCTTGGAGAACTTATGCTCTCTTCAGCAAAACAAACATACTAGCTCTCTTTAGTACTTAAAAATGCTCTTCTCCAAGGTGAAGCTATTCCCCCCAATTCCTGTAATAAAAAAATAATTTCAAAACCAGTACACTTTGATGTTAATTGGAAATGTGAAATTTAAATAAAGCAAATATAAAATGGCACTGACCTAAAATTACCATGGTGTAGGAGAGGCAGAAATCTCTCTGTGTTTGGATTCATACCCTAAAATTGTGGGTTTGTAATTTTTTTTTTAAAAAAAAGAAATCTTCCCGTTCATGTAAGCTAAATTGTAATTGATTCCAGAACCATTAACATCAAAGCTGCAAATTAAAAAGATAAACAAAAAGGATATCAAAGCCTCTTGGAGCAGAGCAAGTCAATGAAATCCTTGTTAACGCAACTTAAAAGGCAGCTGGAGGTTGATCTATTCACGAAAATGGCAGCTTTAGTTACTGACCAAGGAAAATGCCATTGGAAAAGCAAAATTTTGAATGCAATCCAGCATCTGTCCAGAAACAGCGGAACTGCTTAGACTGAATCGCTCTGTTCTCCATTGGAAGCTGCAACTGAAAATTTGTATGTACTGCATGATGGGGAAATTCACTCTGTTATGCTTTTCTAATATCTGACCGTGAGCTTTTTCAAGGAGGAGACGCATTCATCAATGCTGTGTCTCAGTTTGGATTTAAAATGGCACCCAAAGAGCATTGCAGCATCAATTGCCTTTCTACTATTTTTTTTTGTTCAGAAGAAATTATTTTTTAACAAAATGCAAATTTCAGTTTTAGGACTAGTTCTTCTGGAGTATCAACTTAATTAATTATCCTTAGTGCATAGTGAATGGCCTCCTTTGTTAATAGCAAGAAATTCCAGGGGGTGGGGGTGGGTGGGAATGCAAGCTGCACTAGAACAGTTATAATCTCTCATTCAAAGGCTGATCTGCATCAATGTATGGATTGTTTTAAGAACTGTGCTGCTGGCAGTGGCTGTAATATTGTCCGAAGCACCCAGAGGGAGAGTTTTTAAAAGGAATGTTGAATACCGTAGCATTTTTCTTTCCAGTCCAAATTTGTTTGTGTTACAACCTTTCACGTTGTGTTTGTTTTCCTAAAAAAAAAACTGATTTAATAACAATCCATTAAAGTTGGAACAGTAAAAAAACCCCAAACCTGTGGCAAATAATCCAGTGGGTTTGTATCGTAAAGCATGTCTTATTTAAAACACGTAATTAGTATCTAGTCCACTATGGTTGCTGGTGAGTAGGTCATCTGCAAGGATGTGAACTGCATACAAAAGTAATTTTGTTATTTTGCAGCTGATTTGCTGTCAAGGAGATAACCACGTTGTATGATGTCAGTGGATAATTTGCAGGCCCTGTCAGGTTCCTCCATTCAAAAGTGAATCAGTTGGAATTCAGTCTCCAATTTCCATAGACTGAAATGCAATAGCAACAGCACTTAGACTTATATACCGCTTTACACTGTGCTTTACAGCCCTCTCTAAGTGGTTTACACAGTTAGCCTATTGCCCCCAGTAATCTGGGTCCTCATTTTACTGACCTCAGAAGGATAGAAGGCCGAGTCAGCCATGAGCCGGCCAAGATCAAACTCCTGGCAGTGGGCAGAGTTAGCCTGCAATACTGCATTCTAAGCACTGGGAAGGAAGGAAGGAAGGAAGGAAGGAAGGAAGGAAGGAAGGAAGGAAGGAAGGAAGGAAGGAAGGAAGGAAGGAAGGAAAGAAACTTATATACTGCTTCATACTGCTTTCCATACTCTAAGCCAGACATGTCAAACACAAGGCCCGGGGGCCGGATCCGGCCCGCGAAGTGGTTTCATGTGGCCCGCGAAGCCATCCTGGAAACATTGAGGGAGCAGCCCCCACTGCCTTGGCCCTGGCCCAGAGACCCTCAGATCTGTCCCACTCCTGCCCAGGCCCCCATAGGCACCCTTGATGCGAACCATGGAGAGCTGGCCACGCCCACCCAGTAGGCCGTACGCACTCCAGCCATGCCCACCCAGTAGGCCACGCCCACCCTGGCCACACCCACCCGGCCCCCTGAGGGCAACCGCAATGCTGATGCGGCCCTCAATGAAATTGAGTTTGACACCCCTGCTCTAAGCGGTTTACAGAGTCAGCCTATTGCCCCCAACAATCTGGGTCCTCATTTTACCGACCTGGGAAGGATGGAAGGCTGAGTCAACCTTGAGCCGGTCAGGATTGAACTCCTGGCATTGGGCAGAGTCAGCCTGCAATCCTGCATTCTAACCACTGCACCCCCAGGGCTCTTAATGCAAAACAAAACTTCTCCATAAAGCAGATTTGTGTCAAAGCGAAGGGAGTCTGACTCGCTTCCAAGTTTTTCTTTTTTCTTACCCTTTTCATAAAAGGGGCTTTCTCTCCCCCCCCCCCCCCCGCAACCCCACAGAAGGAATATCCAGAGAAAGAACACGGGACTTAAGAGCTTTGTTAAGATTGTTAAGCGCATGATACACCTATCACCTGAGGACAAAGGGATTAAAACAAACTCTCGCCTTTCCTCTTCCTCGCCCTCCCCTTTTTCTTGTATTTTCCTAAGGTTCCTGTTGCATGCAAGTCCTGCCCATGTGGATATATATTTATCAGTCGGAAGCTCCTGAATGCAAAACGGTCCGAAAAGCTGCCTTCCTCTGCAGGTATTCCTTCTAATTCACTTTATGACCTCAAGTTTCTGTTGCTAAGTGAGAAGACTGTTAAGTGAGTTTTGCCCCATTTTACGTCCTTTCTTGACCCAGTCGTTCAGGAAATCGCCGTGGTTGTTAAGTTCCCCATTGACTTTGCTTGTCCGAAGGTCACAAAAGGGGGAATCAAATGACCCCGGGACGCGGCCACCGTCATCAGTATAAATCAGTTGCCAAGCGTCTGAATGTTGATCACGTGACCACGGGGGATGCCGGAACGGGTCGTTAAGTGTGGAAAAACGCCCTTGAAGTCATTTTTCTCAGTGCAGTTGTAACTTGGGTCACTAAATGAACGGTCGTTAAGTGGAAGACTTCCTGTATACTTCTCCTTCTTAAAGACCCTGCCATTCATTCATTTTGGAATCGGCAGCATTTGCGGGCTGTGGGCAAGGCGTCCGCCATCTTGTCAGTGTGGACAGACGGTCCTTCCCTCAGAGGCTGCGGGTTGAAATGTTGTTTTGTCCTAGAGAAAGTTAGTGGCATTGAAAAAAGAGACTTATGACCGTTTTTCACACGTGACCCCCTTTTGCGACCACCTATACTTGAAAGACTAGACCAGGGGTCGGCAACCTCGGCTCTTTTATGACTCGTGGACTTCAACTCCCAGAATTCCTGAGCCAGCATAGCTATGCTGGCTCAGGAATTCTGGGAGTTGAAGTCCACGAGTCATAAAAGAGCCGAGGTTGCCGACCCCTGGACTAGACATTCAAGCGTCCCGTGTCAAAAACAGGGATATTTTGTATTTTGATTTCAGATTAGAGCCATCATTCCTTGATTAACCTTCATACAGGTAATTCCCAGTTTAAGAACGAGTTCCATTCCCAAGACTGTCCTGTAGGCAAATTTGTATGCAAGCCGCAATTTTATTGCATAATATTGTATAAGCAGGATCGTGGCATTAACTTGAAACATTGTGCATTTAATTGGAATTTTGCTACAATACATTTCTTTCTTAAATATAAGTCATGCCTGAATTAGGGCATTCTTAACCCCAGACCTGCTGCATGCAAGTAGTCCTTGACTTACAACAGTTCATTTAGTGGCTATTCAGAGTTACAACGGCATTGAAAAAAGTGAGTTACGACCGTTTTTCACACTTACGACCATTGTAGGATTTCTTCCCCCCCCCCCCGGTCACGTGATCAGAATTCAGACACTTGGCAACTGACTCATATTTATGACAGTTGCAGTGTCCCAAGATCATGTGATCCCCTTTTACGACCTTCTGACAAGCAAAGTCAATGACAAGCAGATTCACTTAACCCTATGACTAACTTAACTGCGGTGATTCACTTAACAACTGTGGCAAGAAGGGTCGTAAAATGGGGCAAAACTCACTAAACAACCATCTCGCTTAGCAACACAGACTTTGGGCTCAACTGTGGTCGTAAGTCAAGAACTACCTTTATTATTTATTTATTTATTTATTTTATTACATTTATAATACCGCCCTTTCCCTGAGGACTCAGGGCGGTTTACAGGGAGTTAAAAATCAGCCATACAAAAGTTAAAAAACCAATTTAAAAAAGATTAAATGTGGTAGAATATCGTTCTTGTATCAGCGCTCAAGTTCAGAAATATTCTTTCTTCTTGGGCTTTGCTCGTTTTCATTTTTCCCTTAACCGCTTCTCTTTCTTCCCCATACATTCTTAAACAGTTTTGCTTCATTGGCTGTCTTCTTCCTTTCACTTTCCTGGTTTCTGTTTTTCCTCTTCTTCTTTTGTTTCTCTCCTTCGGGGCTGGGCAGTCTGGATTTCCTTGCAGGTTAACATTCTTCTGTTGGGAAAAACAAAAAAAAACCCCAACCTGCTTTAAAGTACCTTTTACGGAAAAACAAGTTTGTCCAACTTCCAAAATAAGGGAGAGTTTAGGGGTCGCTTGATTCGTGACGACGACGTTCTGCTTTTGCACCTGAAAGAAAGCCCGCAGGCTTGGTGTTCCAACTAATTGCCAAGCTAAAGGAGCGGAAGAGTAAATACAGGATGGAGCAAAGAACTCCGAACAGTTCCAGATCTGATAACGTGTGCGATGTGTGTGCTTTGAAAATGTCTCGCCACAGAAAGCAGAAGTGACGCTAAGAGAAGGCGCACGGAGAGGGTCAAAAGAGAGAAGATCAATCCAGCGGTAAATAAAGACTTGGAAAACAGAAAAAGATCCAGATCACACAGTCAATCAGATCACAGCAGAAGAGGAAGAGGACGGCCCAAGGCAGCCTCATCTAAAAAGCACGACGAAGAGAAAGGTACGAAAATTATTCTTTTTTTTTATAAGATAACCTCCATAGTTTTGTAAATTAGAAATTAGACTGGTCCCCGCTCTTTTGGAAGGCCCTGGCTTTGCCAGTGGGGAACCCAGAGTGGGATGGAGCCCATTAAATGGTCGATTTGAGTGTGTGTGGTCGCCGGATTAGGGATACCGGGGGATTATTATTGTGTTATTTTAATTTTACTTTTTATTATTTTATTTCTTTCTGTATCATGTTCTTCTTATCTGTAAGCCGCCTAGAGTCGTCGTGAGCAAGTGGGCGGTTATAGATAGAATAGATAAATAGATAGATAAAATAAGCTATGCTTAAAATAGGTAGTCTTCCAATATGTTCCTTTAAAAAAAAAGTTGGTCTAGTGTTGACCATGATGGCTGGTGGATGATGGGAGTGAAGGCAATGTACCCGGAAGGCAGTGGGTTGTCAGAGGCTATTACACTGCAGGTAGTCCTCAATTTAACGACCGTTTTGTGACCAAAGTTACAACGACAACTGAAAAAAGTCACTCATGGCCAGTTTTCACACTTCCAATCACTGCAACATCCCCGTGGTCATGCGATCAAAATTGGAGGGCTGGGCAACTGGCATGTAGTTATGACAGTTGCGCTGTCGTAGGTCACATGATCACTGTTTGTCAACCTTCCCAGCCTGCTTTCGACAAGCAAAGTCAATGGGGGAAGCCAGACTTGCTTAATGACTGCATGATTCATTTAACAACCGGAGAGATTTGCTTAACAACTGTGGTAAAGAAAAGGCCATAAAACTCTCTTAACAACTGCGTTGCTTAGCAAAAGATATTTTGGGCTGAATTGTGGTCCTAGGTCAGGGGTAGGCAACCTTGGCTCTTTCATGACTCGTGTCCTTCAGCTCCCAGAATTCCTGAGCCAGCATGGCTCAGCTTGGAAACCTCTCCCTTTCCCCTCAGCATGGCTGGCTCAAGAATTCTGGGAGTTGAAGTCCACGAGTCATAAAAGAGCCAAGGTTGCCTACCCCTGTCCTAGCTCAAGGACTTCCTGTATTTTTGAGATGAATGCCTCCAGACCTGGTTCTCACATTGGGCTAAGTCATTATTTAACCATGGCTTATGGAATAAGACTCAGTTGCCTTGCACAACAAGCAGCACTGTAAACCATCATTTGCATGCCACGGTCACTGAGTCGATAAGTCACTGTATTGTTTATCATGCCATTTGAACCCAATCTTAGAAAATATCAAATCCACTTTCAAGAAAGGTTTAAGCTTTTCCTAGAACTAGCAGTCAGTCCAACATAATTGGAAAACCAAATTAAATCTCTACCCAAATTATGCCACGGTGGCCCAGTGGCTAGACTGTAGTATTGCAGGCTGACTCACTGTCCACTGCCAGGCGTTCGATCCTGACCAGCTCGAGGTTGACTCGGCCTTCCATCCTTCGGAGGTCGGTAAAATGAGGATCCCGACTGTTGGGGGGCAAATGTGCTGACTCTGTAAATCACTTAGAGGGGTCTGCAAAGCACTGTGAAGCGTTATATAAGTCTTAGTGCTATTGCTACTCATGACTTCAGAATACAGAAAAATCACAAATTTCAAGCAATTTACTACGAAATTACTTTTCTAAAAGAAAAGGTACCCATATAACCTGGTGGAACCAGGATGACCCTGTTTTACGATTTTATTTACTGTATGTTCATAAACGCAATGTGACTTTTACTGGATACGACAGGGACCTCTTTGGCTTCTTCACCAAGCCTGGAGGCATCTGATGCACCCTGTTAGAACAAGTTGGATTCTTGCCTCGCTCAACAAGCTGCTGCTTGCATTAGCGTCCAGTGTAGTAAGAATTTATACCTGCATGCTCAGTACCTACCTATTTCCACTTCAAAGGCCAGGGCTTGATTCATGCAGCATCTTTTCTCCCCACAGAGAAACAAGAGAAAGAAGTAGACATGTACGCAAACCTCTCTGACGAAAAAGCATTTGTATTTTCTGTGGCCTTGGCAGAAATAAACCGAAAAATTATCAACCAGAGACTTATTCTTTGACGATGTGGTCGTGACCTCTGCATCCCATGCCGTTGAAGCCAGGTAGCGGATTCCAGATCTTCTGCCGCCTCTCAGGTGGTGAAAAGGCTGTTAACCTGCGTCAGTCGAGGTCGTTCGCTTTTTTTTTTCCTGGCTGAATCTCTGCTTCTCGTGATTGCTTTCGAAGCCGACCACTTGTCAAGAATCAAAAGGAGACCAGCTCTTTGCTTTGTGGAAGGGGCAGGCAGGGAAGTCCGAAGCAAAATCCTTTCACTCGGCAGAGACAGCTGGAAGGACCTCCGAGAGTTTTTTTTTTGCAGTGTCTTTAATTTAAAATGTTTTTTCACTGCAGATTTTTCAGTTACATTGAACTTCCTTTGTACATAGTCCACCTTAACCTGTACATAAATTGATATTCTGGTATTTTGCCCGAAATCCACAGATTGCGAAATCAATTGGTGGGTTAAGCTGAAATTATTATTATATAATACGTTATTGGTTTAAGCGTTGTTTCTGCGTTGGTCTAAACTTTTACCAAACGGATGGGTGAGACTGTAACCATAGAAACACGTGGGAATAAAATGTGTCAAACTCATTGGGATTGGGAGTAAGCAGGCATGTATTCCGCCGATAGGCTTTTATAAAAGCTTATTTTATACAGTCTTTGGTGTCTGGGGTTTTAAAATCCAGGCTTATTTTGGCAGGCACCAGCTCAACGAAAGCTGGTCTATAATTTCATATGGAAATTGTCTTCTAAATTTGTTTTGGATTAGCAGTGTTGAGACGCCTTCGTGTCATTTAAAAGAATTTGAATTAAGACATCACATTTTTGCAGTTGCAGTGAAATAATAAAGACTCTTTTACATATTTTTTTTTAGTTTTTACATCTATTAACTGAACTTTACATTTACGTTCCCAAACGCTGCTAAACTATGTTTGTATGAGATAAGAGACGCTCTCACGTTGGACCGTCTCAATAGCAATTCTGGTGTCGGACACAATGCAAATTCATTTTGATGTTTTGTTTTGATATTTAAATTGGGGCGTGTGTGTGTTTCCCTCAAGTCTTCTCCAGAAATAGTCAGAAATCAGATCATAGTTTGAAATAGGATCGCTCAAATCAGAGGCCCCTTTTCTGGAGTCTCTTTTTCCATTGTTGCAAGATGTGGAATTGCCCCAAATCTATTGATTTCTCACCTTGTGCAAATCTTGTCATGCAAATCTGGCTCTTGTCAGTACAGAGAGCTTTTACCCCCAAATTTGGTACCTAATTAACTTGTCTAATTCAGGGCTTTTCAACCAGTGGTACGGGGACCACCTGTGGTACATTGGCACCTGGCAGGTGGTACGTGACCATCCTAGAAAAGTGGTAGCGGGGGAAGGGAATGAGCTGAACGGGTGGCAGCACCGCACAAGCCTGAGCGAGAGACGGCTGGAGCTGCAGGGCTGTCAGGGCTCAGCGGAAGCGCCAGGATCAGTGCCGCTTTCCAGCTGATCAGCGCTTCGGGGTTGTCAGGGCTCAGTGGAAGCGCCAGGATCCAGCTGAGCCCTGAAGAAGAGCCGATCAGCTGGAACGTTGCAGCATCCCCAGGGTCTTGTGATTTACATTCAGATGCTTGGCAACTGATTCATATTTATGACGGTCACAGTGTCCCATGGTCATGTGAAGTGACCAAAACCTGCTGCAATCACCCAGCAGATGGGAATAAAAACCAAACACCCCCACCCCACCACCGCTGCCAATGCTCAACAGAAATGCTCACAACAATGAAAACCTCGGACAGGAGGAAGAGTGCCACCGGGTGGGCAGGCAGGTGTCTTGCTCGGCTGTGGCTTGGGGGGCACGTTTTTCAGTGCCATTGTAACTTCAAACAGTCACTAAACGTACTGTTGTAAGTCGAGGACTTCCTGTACTTCATCACTTTTTTCCCTTTTTTCTTTTTGGTCATCAAGTTTTTGACACCTTGCTAGGTGACTGGTGGTACTCGGATGTTGCCATATCCTAAAAGTGGTACAATGGGTGAAAAAGTTGAAAAGCCCTGGTCTAATTAACTTGTCAGGGCAGGGGTGAGAGGTGTGCCTGGTTTTGGCCTAGAAGAAGGACCCAGGGCCCTTGTGGATGTAGCTGCTATCCACCTTTACCTGCTTCAAATCCCTTTTATTGGGCGTACATACCCCTGTGACTAAGTGGGCCCAGTTAATGGTGCCAGGAGGTGTTTATACATGAAAAGAGAAAGCGCGCGCTACTCCAGAGCTGTTGACAACCACACCAAAAATAATGGAAAAAAATATTACAGAATATATGTACTGTTTCCCCCCCCTTCCATTCATGTTTTTTCTCTGCTGCCTCTAAATACATTGTTAGAAGTTAAAAGCTGCCCCCCCCCCCCGCTCTCCTTTTAGCCAGGTTAGGCTGATAAGGGAAATTTTTTATGTCCGTATTCCAGTTTGAGCTCCTCATAATCGATCCACACCTACGGAGGAATCCACATTGCCAAGCACACATCGACCGCACACAACTTCAGGACAACATCCGAACGTACAGGTAATCCTCGACTTACGACAGTTCATTTAATGACCGTTTGAAGTTAACAGCGGCACTGAAAAAAAAAGTGACTTAGGACCATTTTTTTCACACTTAATGACCAACCTCCCCGTGGACACATGATCAGAATTCAGACACTTGGCAACCGACTCCTATTTATGATGGTTGCAGTGTCCCCTGGGTCATGTGATCCCCGTTTGCGACCTTCCAACAAGAAAATTCAATGGGGGCAGCCAGATTCACTTAGCAGCCGTGTTACTAACTGAAATCACTGCAGTGATTCACTTAACACTTGTGGCGAGGAAGCTCGTAATATGGGGCAAACTTCGCTCAACAACTATCTCGCTTAGCAACAGAATTGTCGGGGTCGTAAGTGGAGGACTGCATGTACGCATGCAACACACACCTCGGGATCAAAGCCCAGGGTAGGAGCACCTGAATTGAATCTGCACATCTGAACATCAAAGCCCTCTTGTCATTATATATACCTTTATTGGCAAACCCCTAATGATGCAGGCTACCTCCAACCATGGTACGTGTTAAATGAATAAACTACTTCTAAGAATTTGCCATTTGTATTTATTCGTGGCCTGGCTTAGAAAACTGGAACAAGAAAATTCTAACAATATCTGTACACACAAACACACATAATATATGTATGCGCACGCACACATGTCAAATTTATTGGCTGGATGTATGCTGCCTTTATGTGCTCTTGTGGCAGCTGTTCCTATTTTTCCCAAATAAGGAAATGAATTAGAAAAAAATCCATATAGGGATGAAATAAACTTGTTGCTCTTAAATGTGGTTAAAGTAATCCTTCCCAGCTGGGGCCATGGTTTATATTACAAACACTGTGTAGAACTTATGTGGCTGTAGTTCCATTTTCCTACCTGTTTGAATGACTGACACACACACACACACACATCCCTGCCGCAATCCCATTGATTTTTCATGCCTTTGCTTTTAGTTCTTCCAAAGTATTCATTCAGAAGATTATTTTTTTAAAGCACATTTTTTGTTCTTAAGAACCTAAGGTTATGCTCTTTTAACTTCGGACTTTATACATTTTCCCCCAAGGGAAAGGAGTTGGCTCCAATTTCTTTGCTTATAAAGCTGAAATGTTGTATGATTCTTTATAACAGCTCCACATTCATGTAAAAAATTCTGACTTTATCCCTGAAGATTGAAAAATGTCTCTCTCTCCCCTAACCTGATTGGGGGAAAAATGGGATGAAAAAAAAAAGAAAGTGGTAAAATAGTGGTCCTTTGAAGTCAGAAGGAAAGAATATCCAAGCTTGATCTGCTACACGCCTTCAGAAAGTTCACAACAATGGGGGGGGGGTGGAGGGCAAAAAGCAGCCAACATCTTTCTTAGACATGTAGTCCTTGACTTACGACCGTCATCTAATCCACCATTTGGGTAAATGGTGATGATCTTAAAAGTGGGTCACCAAGTGAACACGTCCAATTTTTTTTGCAGCCTTTTTTGCAGCGATGGTTAAGCAAACCCTTTGTTCGCTTGGGGGGAGGGGCAGTTTTTGCCAAGTTGTGACTTCTGACCGGAAATGTCACAAATTGTCACTTGATCACCGGGTGCTGCGAAAGGCCCGGGTTGCCAAGCACCCAACATACGGTCACGTGACTGCGGGGGAGGGGGCAGATGTTGGAAATTTGAGTACAGGGTTCTAAGTCCCATTTTTGGCTTCCGTTGTAACTTTGGTCGCTACGTTGAGGACGAGCTGTAATCTGCCTTTATTTTTCTCAGGCGAGGCTAGCCCTGTTTGGATCAAGGAGAAGGGGACTGGAGGCTGAAACATGTAAAGAACAGTTGCTGGAATTGGGTATGCCTTGTCCCGGGGTAGGCAACCTCGGCTCTTTTATGACTCATGGACTTCAACTCCCAGAATTCCTGAGCCAGCTATGCTGGCTCAGGATTTCTGGGAGTTGAAGTCCATGAGTCATAAAAGAGCCGAGGTTGCCTACCCCGGGACTAGTCTAATGAAGAGAAGGACGAGGTGGGGGGGACATGATAGCAATGTTACAATAGCCAAGGGGCTGCCCCAAAGAAGAAGGAGTCAAGTTATTCTCCAAAGCACCTGAAGGCAGGACAAGAAGCAAGGGATGGAAACTAAGAAACTAAAGAAAAAAGCAACCTGGAACTAAGGAGAAATTTCCTGACAGAACAATTAATTATTATTATTATTATTTATTGAACTTATATATCGCCCTTCTCCCGTAGGACCCAGGGCAGTTCACAAGGCAATTAAAACAACATTACAATACAAAAAGTTAATAACAATTAAAATAGATTAAATTATCCTTGATTAAAAAATCTAAAACCCTTATAACTCTGATTAAAAACCCAATTACAATAAGTTAAAATCAGTGGAACAACCTGCCTCC